>NC_046163.1:77923440-78223440 GCF_011064425.1 Rattus rattus
AAAGAAAATCAGAGCAGAAGCCTGTGTTCTAGAATGATACTGAATAAATGAAAATTTGCAGGACTATTTAGGCAATTGTATAACAAGACAAAAGCAGTGAGTCTGGATGGTGGAATCCTTAGTGTTTAGTAAGACACTTATTACTAATCCCATTCACTGATGTTTGGCTGATTGTTGAAGCTGTTTAAATTGTTGGTGTTCCATGGATCAAATCTATCAAAATGTATTTTTCTAGTACAGTACAAACTCATTGAGAATATACATACATACTTTAATGGCACTAACCAAAATCATTGCTTTCACATTCACTGAAGTAGCTGTTCTGTTGTCAGGTTTATAAAGGTTAAACAAAGGACAGTTTCAAATGATGAGAAAATCTTGACTCTGTTATTTGGTCATAGTACATAGCTGATGACACCCTAGATACAGGAAATTTGATCGACTGATGTTTAATCTGTAATATTATTTACTCTCAGTCACTCTTAACATCCACAGAATTATAAAATCCAGGAGGGAAAAGCACAGCCACTTGTACTCATTCCATTGGCAGACGTGTGATCCTGTATCACATCTGTTGATGCTAATGCTGGATGCTATTCTATAGAACTAAACAAAGCTCATAGAATCAGCCTTTCTTACCGCAGGCATGTGCCCTTCCTCTCTGACATAAGCAGTGGTTCTTAACTCCACTAGATGCCAATTAGAGACACACAATGTTCTCTTCTGTATTTAGAGATCTAAACCTAGAAAATCACAAAACAGACTCTAGTTGTTGCACTTCAGTGCAGGGACTTAATGTTCAGGCCTAAAAGTCGAAGTAGGAGATTCTTCCCTGCAGGAATTGGAGACCGAATGAGTGCTCTTATGATACAGACCAGAACAAATTATTCCATTTTCCTATGCTTCTTTCCTGTGGTGGTTAGTTTAGATTGCAAATTTGGTTAAGATTTAGAATTACCTATGAGACAAACCGCTAGGTGTTTGAGTAAGAGAGTTTCTAGATTAGGTTAATTGAGATGGGAAGAACCAAACTAATGTTGCTGGTAGCATACTACCATGGACTGGCAGCAGGAAATGAGTGAAAGACAAAGTGAGTTGAGAGCCAGCACTTGCTTCCTGATTTGATTGGCTGCATGTGGCCAGCAGCTCAGCTCTGCTACCATTGTGCAAATTCTTCCTATGACTTATTGAATATCCTTAAATCTTGAACCAATTTACATTGCTTCTGTCTGGTATTTGGTCACTGCAGTGATGGTAACTAAAACATCACCCTAACTATTAACTGTAGCTCTCCAGAGAGTGCTCCTGTTGCCTGGGAAATGCTGGTTTTCACTCCCTTCTCTGTCCTCCATGGAAAGGTTGTTACTTTGCTCTGTATCTCCTTGTGCTTATGGGACAGAGGTGAGACACTTTCATATCCCAATAATCTAGTGCAGAATTACTTTTTCCTGGGGAAAGTAACTAAAAGACATTCATAGCAATACTTCTTAATCATTAACTTTTCCATAGACTTATAAAACTAAAATATCCAAGGTAACAGGTGTAGCAAACTGAACAATAGAAAACACACTACTTAAATTTTTTAAAAAAAAACTACCTTAGTTGTCCTGTATATGCTTTGAATTTGCGAACTCATTGTAATGCATATTTTTTTAGTCTTTCTTCTTCCTTAGTTCTCTTGATGTCAACACTCATTTTTTCCTCTGCAAACATCTTAACAATGGCCAAATGTGGTATAGCTCTTTCCTCTGTATTGAAAAGGTCCATATTGCAGAAAGTTTCCTTAAGATATAGTAGATAAACTAAACTTTTGAGGTTAAGTTCATAAGTCTTAAGAAACTTCTAAAACTTACAAGATTCATAGAGCCCCTCCTTCAAGTTTTATAAGCAATAGCAATTGCTATTACAAATTCCTTGGATTGCCAAGCTGCTTGCAAATCACGCACAGAGCTCCAGATATGCAGCTTTTGGGAGTCCTTGTACAAGGTGGTGTGGACTTTTGGAGATAAAGCTGCCTTTTAGTTACCTGTTTTCTTGTAAGCAGCCCGAATAAAGCTCAACATACTAGAACTGCTCTATCCAGCATACGTTGATCATTGTCCATATCTCCGTAAGAAAAAAGTTGTGCAACAACATGGATTTAGATTTGTGAAGAATATTTCATTTCTTGATTCCTTTTCTTCTTTCAAGCTTGTATACACCCAGGTGCTTCTGTTCTGTACTGTTCTAAAGTTACCAAACTCCACAACAAATACTTTGATATACTGTCATTTCCCTGGTTCCTATTTCCACCTACATTTGTTATTGTTTATTTTGAAAGTTAGGAGAGATGGAACTCAAATTAGTCTCAACATCACAAAGGGTAAGTTCTAATGAAAATGCAGATTCCTGCCAGCATCAGCCAACATTGGAAAGGAGTCATCTCTGTCCTCTGTTTTCACTTCAGCAGTCTGTAAGTTTTCCTCTTTGCTCTTCTTCAGTTCAACTAGTTTTCAGTGGCCACCTCAGTACTGAAGTCCTGCCAAGGGTCCAGTGTATATCCCAAGTCATAGTCAGGGAGGTGGGAAGTTGAAATAAAATCCATCTTGTGCCAGGCAGAACTGAAGCTTCTGTGGTGAGACATAAACTTAGCATTTTTTAGTTTTCACATAAATTTCTGAATAAATTTTTGAGTGAGAGAGGCTTTCATGAATCTAAGGCATTTTAAGGAAGCCTAGACTTCATGAGATATTCTGGCCACTTTAATTTAATCCTTAAACATCTGTGTTTATATAGGGGAATACAGAACTGTCTCTGTGTGTGTGTGTGTGTGTGTTTGTGTGTGTAAATTATTATTCAATATACAAATTATGCATAACAACACAGGGTGAGGCAGTGTATACCTATACTCCTACCAATCTAGTAACTGAGACATGGCAATATTGAATTTAAGGGGAACCGAAACTATACAGTAAGATCCCTACTCAGAAAGAATGACTAATCCACCTCTACTGGGTATCTGTAGCAGAAGTTAGGTTCTCTATGCAACCAATTCAATTTACTCAGCATCAGCAACCTTCAGTTATGTTTCTATTCTGTGTACAGATAAGAAGGGTAGCAAAGGAAGTCTAAGCAGCTGCTCTTATATGTGATTATTGGGACATCAAGCCAATCTGTATGTGCCAAGGCTGATTTTCTTTCCTATTTTACAATGCCTGTTTTTTGAGTCAACATGAGAACTTTTCCTTAGAGTCCTGCTCCAGTTTCTTATTGTGTAAGGGTCCAAAAATCACTGAAGGAAGATGCCAGACTTAGATTGTATGCCAAAACAAAAAGCATTTATTCTGCAGAAAAAAACAGAGTGTGTCAGTCAACCAACCTCTAAAATGGTGAGCATGGACAAAGTCATGCAGGCCTTCTTATAGGGAACCAGGGGAACTCACTAAAATTTCATTTGTGGGTGCTAGGGGGTTACTGGTGGTCAGTGGTCTGCATTGCTTTATCATGAACTTTTGTCCTTGTGACTAAACAGGGCTACACAGCACATATGGCCCTTTCTGAGATATTTCCTCATTTTTGTGTTTATCCCTTGGCTGTTCTTTGGGAAAGGGTTTTATGATCTTGTTTTGGGTTTTATGGTCTGTTCCTAGAGTTGGTCTCCTATGTCTTAGATTCTGGGACTTTTGGTCTATTCTTGAAGTTGGCAACTCATGGACATTTTTGAAATCAAATTCATTTATGTTTTAATCCCCAAAGAAGTAAAACAGCTGATACTTCATTTAGAAAACAAACCGCAGGTCAAGGGGCAGCATTTACTGCCTCAATTTAGCTTAACTTCCTTTTTCATAAACCCTTAAGCCCATTTAAATAGTGGATGACTTAAATTTCTTATGCTTAAGTTTTCGATTAATTTTATTTGAGCTTTTTGGTAATTCAGCTTGTTACATAAAATGGTCAATAAAAGTCTCAGCACATCTACTTTGATTTGAATTTATGGAATGTGGACTGGTTATATGTGCCAAAGGAAATGGAAACTGAGTAGTTTCCAGCTGCAAGGTTGGCAGGTAATAGTCTTGTTAGAAATCAGGGTAGAGGACACAGGAGATAGCAAAGAGGATAAAGTGCTAGCTGAGTGAGTCTGGAGACAGAAGTTCTATCCTCTGAACCTATATAAAAGAAGATCAAGAACCGATTTCCCAAACTTACTTTTCAGGTCTATCCACACACAACAGCATGCAGTTACACACATTTTCTCATTCACATCTCCCCTCTCTCTCTCTCTCTCTCTCTCTCTCTCTCTCTCTCTCTCTCTCTCTCTCTCTCTCTTTCGCACACACACACACACACACACACTAACACACACCTTCATCTTTTAGCTTGACACAAAAGTGAGATACTTCATATGTAAAAGAGAAATTCAGGTAAGTGTTACCTTTTTCCCTTGAATTAACTGATTTGTGCAGTGGATTGCTGAAGAGCTATGCATTGTGAAGTGTGATCACTGTCCTTCCTCCTCCCTGCAGCACTGTATATTGTGGCATTAATTGTTATAGCAGTGTTCCCTAATGAAAATGTCTTATCCATTGCTTGGCTCCTTAGCAAATAGTATGCTCAGAATCAGTGGACATAGGTAAGACTAGATCCTCACTAAATTACTGAGGTGAATGACAAAGTGTTGGAGAACCAGGAAAGCAGTTAAGCATCACTGGCCACAACCCCTGGATTCTAAAGAAGCTTTGTCTCTCTCCATTTTCTCCAATTCTTTGCTAAAGTCTAGAGGAATAACACCTGTTGGTTTAATGCTCTTCAGCACACAAAGAAAGAACTTTGCTTTCTTTGATCTTTGCATTTCCAGTCCCAAAACCAAGCCTCTCTTCCTTGGTCATCAGTTTCTGATAGTTAAAAAAAAGGCTATAGCTTTTCTCCTTAGGATGACCAGAAACTTTGCCTTACAACAAATTGAAAGTGACAATTTGCAGGAAACAACCAGAGCTAAAACCCAATCCCACTGAGGCTACATACACATTTAAACTTCAAAGTAAAAAATCAAAGGTAGAAACAAATGCCTTGTGGAATAGAAGAGTAGGGAAAGAAAAGCAGTGAGATTAGCATATTAAAGAAAGCAAGGACATTGAAGAATGAAATCCCAGGCCCAGGACTACAATAAAGTACAGAGCCAAAGTAAACAAAACTCTGGTGCCTAACGCAGGACACCTTGGATGCTATGGGCCTCTCAATCACCCAGAAGGAATCAGGCTTCAAACTTTCCCAAGTATCTGGCCCACTTCCATACAGAAAATAATTTCTTAACACACTGTCCATTTCTATCACAGTGCTTTATGCTGGGACATCTGTATGCTCAGAGGGAGGTTCTCCAGACTGATCCCCAACTTTATCAACAACATGAATTCTCCTGTAGTAAATGAGGGTGATTTTCAGTGTATAGGATTTTGCTTGTACTGAAGCTGGGAATTGCCATGATACTCCTGCATTGGACCTTGAAACCCCTGTTTTCATATTACCTGAAGATGGGAGACTGGTAGCAATTGAGGTTAGATTAAGTCATAACGTGGAATCATTTTCTAGTGGTATTTACAAAGGCATATTTGTGCTCATTTTCCCTTTATTCCCTTTTATTCCATCCCCTTTGCCCTTTATTTTTAGTTTCTCCCTTTCCTGTTCTATTCATATGCTTGGCACAAATATGCATTTGTAATTTTATGACCTACTCTCCATCCCCATCTTCATCAAAACACAGTCTACTTCTGCCAGAAGAATAGTCTGTGATCAAGATAAACAAAGGCTCTGATTTTTACAAATTGCATGCTATATTGTGTGAATAATTAAGAAAATAATTTACCAAGTCATCAGAATAATAAGTAGTTACAAATAAAATGTTACAAAAAAGAAACATCTTGTTAATAGAATGCTTGAATTTTTAGCAACTGACCCAGACTAGAGATCCATGAACAGTTTCTTCAAAATGATGACATTGTGCTGACATATAGCATAGAAAAAATTAGAAAGTGGGAAAATGGAAAAGTAGAACAACAGAGAACAGGTTGTGATTAAACTCAGATCCAGATGCAGCCCACTAGAGGAAGCTGTGGAGAAGTTCTTAAACACTCATGAGTGTTCTGCATCCCATTCTCAGATGGTTTGAGAGAATGGAAGGCTGGTCTTAAGAAGAGAGTGTGGAGGTCCCTCTTTAGAGATAAGATTCATATTATATTCCAGAATGAACTGGAAACAGGATTAATATTGATTGTCAACTTGACAGGACCTCAGATCACCTAGGAGAAATGACTTCTCTCATCACTAAGTATTTGTTTAAAGATGATCTAGGTGATTAATTTACTCATTATGCATTCAATTCTCAAACCACCATTAATTATGGACTCATCCTTTGTTCAGCACAGACTTTTGAGAGGAAATACAGAACATCTATCTGCCCTCAGTGTCCTGTAGTCTGGAACTTCATAACAACCCCAGAGAATGTGTTAGATCTTTAAATGGCTGCTACAATTGGGAAACAGCCTCCTCATCTTTTGAAAGCTTCTGCACAAGAATTTACAAGGTGGATTCATCTGTTTGAATATCACCATCTGAAAATGCTTGATATCCAAATACACAGATCCCTTTCCATGTGCTGTTGCCTGAAATGAATAAAAAGCAGAAAGCCAAATGGGTACCAGGATCCACCCTTCTCTGCTTCCTGACTGTGTGTCATGTGACCAGCTCCCTTAAGTTTCTCTGGTCCTGCATGCTTTCCATGCCATAGTCGAGTATCACCCAGAACTAGAAATGAGCTCTTTATTCCTTAAATTGGTATGGTCAGGTATTTGACTTACACTTTGTCTCATTGGGCAATAGTTTAAGAAGACTTATGTGCTCCAACTGTACTCTAAGAAAAAGAACTTAGACTCAGGTTGTAGCTTGAACAATTTTTGCTGAGTATTTAAACTACTTAGAACTAATATCAAAAAGTGAGTTGCTCATACACAGAGAAAAGAATAGAAAAATATATAGGTAACTATGTGTGGATAGTTTGGAATAATGCTTCCGGGGTGAGTGGGAGGAGTTAGATGTTAGAAGTTGGGAAGATGGGAACCTATATTCACTACTACAGAATACTGAGAGAAAATATTCATATAAAAGTTTAGTGAACAAATCACTTAAGAGAAGAATTAGAGAAGACTAGAAAGAGTTATTGAGAGAACTAATGTGTTTTTTCTTTGAGTGGGGGGAGAGTAGGGTGTATCATGCTTGTGTAACCTAGATTTTTCTGTAGTTGTAAAAAGTAAGTAAGGTTTTTCAAAACTTTGGTGAACTACCCTGAGCTCACAAAAAAATACAGTTAGGTAAAACCACACAGTTTAATGGTCCAATTGAGTTTCAATCTTATCTCATCCATTTTTACACATTCACAGCCAAGTGAAGAAGGTTTGGAATAGGTAGGAGATGTGTGAACAGAAGATCATCATAGGCAGTAATCTCTGTTTCTACTTCCAAGTAATACCACCAGTAATAACAATCAAGCAAAATCAAGCTGTAGCATGTAGTACAGGCTTGTTCCCTAAACTCTCCTTTATGGGATGGACAACATGTCTCCAATGGCTCTGTTGTTCATGTTTCACCTTTGTGTCTTGTCTATCAATATAAATATACATATGGAATTTGGTTGAAGAGATGACATTAGTTTTATGTCTTAATTATTTATGAGTTCAAGACCTTTCATTCAAAAGGGGCTACACACAGTTTCTCAAAAGGATGCCATGAATCTGTTCTTAGAAGTATATATGGTAATGATGGAAGTTCACAGTGTCTTCACAAGGAGTGGATGACAATTCCAAGGGGTGTGATGGTAACAAAAAGGCAAGGGCAAGTGATAATACATGTGCATGGCAACAGAGTATATATTTGGTGACACAATGGTAAGAATGGCAGAAGCAGTGTTCCTCACCACTGTATATCCTGCATTGTCCTTAGCAGCAAAAGGTGACCTGGTGGCTGTCCCCTTTTGAATCTGCTGTTTATATGGTTCTTGAACGGCGGAGAACAGGTATGTCCCCCACTTTTCATCTATTTTTACCACTATTGCAAAGCTGTATCTGCTTGCACTATGTGTCAGGGTAGATGGAATTCTAGCCCCCATTTATGACTTAGTAAATTTGATTTTAAAAATTATGACATTAAGTCACCAGTGTTTCCGGGAAGTTTTACTTTTATACTCTCTATTTGTGTTTTCCTTTCTTGTTTTATGTATGTTTGCATCTAATAGGGCTATGGTATGTGTAGGGTGGTACACATGTATATACCTGTCAGCAGAAGATTGATGTCAGTTGTAGGGTCCTTTTTTCAGTGGCTTTTTATATTATTTATTAAGACAGAAGAACCTGGAATTTGCCATTGTGGCTATTAATGCTAGCTAGCCTTCAGAGGAGTGTACTAGTATCTGTCTCCCATAAGATGAGGGAGTAAGATGACTCATGTTCCCACATGACATTTATATGAATTCTGAGAATTCAAATTTACATCTTTCTATGTAATTGGCAAATTCTTTGTCCACAAAACCATCTCCACAGCCTCTCAAAATACATTTCTCTTCTGACTAAATAATGTTGACTACCTTGATCAATTGCAAGAAAATAAAACAGCATTAATATTCTAATTCATCAAATAGCACTTTATATGTCATAAAAAGAATTAGAAAGGCACATGTGTAAAATAAAAAAGAGACCCAGCAAAAGAAGAGTAGGTGCTGATATGTATCAGCTCATAAGACTTTTTGTGGGCTTCCATTGTCACCCAGAGCTGTGGCTGACCCACAGCCTTCGGACACAAAACTTTCATGCAGAGAGCTGGTTTGCCAGGAATACTCTACCTTCTAAGCCCGCAGCCCACAGGAGGGACCCCAATTTCTCTCCATTGACTGTCCAAAGAGAGACCCACCTGGAGTGCATATGAATCAGAAGCAGGGTAGCCTGGAACAGGAACCTTCCAGTCTTCATCTCTGCCTAGATCAGGGGATATCCCACAGATATTGGACCCAAAAACCTGCCTGCAGAGAGCTGGACTACCAAGAGTGCTCTCACTCCAAAGATGACAGGCTAAAAGGCTCAGAGGCCCATAGAAGAGACAAGCTCCTGTCAGAGACAGCAAGAACAACTAACATCAGAGATAACCAGATGGTGAGAGGCAAGTACAAGGACCTAAGCAACAGAAACTAAGACTACATGGCATCGTCAGAACCCAGTTCTCCCACCAAAGCAATACTAGATATCACAAAAAAAACTTGAAAAACTAGTTTTGGATTTAAAATCACATCTCATGATAATGATAGAGGACTTTAGGTAGGACAAAAGTAACTTCCTTAAAGAAATATAGGAACATACATAAACAAGTAGAAGCCTTTAACGAGGAAACACAAAATCACTTAAAGAATTACAAGAAAACACACACACACACACACACACACACACACACACACACACACACACACACACACACACAAAACAAGTGAAGGAATTGAACAAAACCATCCAGGAGTTAAAAACGGAAATAGAAACAATAAAGAAAGCACAACCTGGAGATAGAAAACCAAAGGAAGAGACAAGGATAGATACAAGCATCACCAACAGAATATAAGAGATTGAAGACAGAATCTTAGGGGGCAGAAGATACCACAGAAAACAATGACATGACAGTCAAAATAAATGCAAAAAGCAAAAAGATGCTAACCCAAAACATCCAAGAAATCCAGTACACAATGAGAAGACCAAACATAAAAAAAACAAGTATAGAAGAAAAAGAAGATTCTCAATTTAAAGGGCCAGTAAATATCTTCAACAAAATTATAGAAGAAAACTTCCCTAACCTAAAGAAAGAGAGGCCTATGAACATATAAGAAGCTTACAAAACTCCAAACAGATTGGAACAAGAAAGAAATTCCCCCCTTCACATAATATTCAAAACACCAAATACACAAAACAAAGAAAGAATATTAAAAGCAGTAAGGGGAAACAGGTCAAATAACATATAAAGGTAGACCTATCAGAATTACACCAGACTTCTCAACAGAGAATATGAAAGCTACAAGATGATGCAGACACTAAGAGAACACAAATGCTAGCCCAGGCTACTATATTCAGCAAAACTCTCAGTTAATATAGAATGAGAAAACAAGATATTCCATGACAATACCAAATTTAAACAATATCTTTCCACAAATCCAGTCCTATAAAGACTAATAAATGGAAAACTTCAACACAAGGAAGGAAACTACACTCTTGGAAAAGCAAGAAAGCAAGCTTCTTGCAACAAACCCAAAAGATAGCCACACAAACATAATTCTACCTGTAACAAAAAAAAAAAATAGCAGGAAACCTCTAACAACAAAAATAACAGGAAAGAATCACTGTTCCTTAATATCTCTTAGCATCAATAGACTGAATCCCTCCCCCCAAAAAGACAGACTGACAGTCAGGACATGTAAACAGGACCCAGCATTTTGCTGCATACAGGAAACGCATCTCAGAGTCAAAGACAGACACTAAATAAGAGTAAAACGCTGGGAAAATTTTCCAAGAAAATAGTCCCAAGAAAAAATATGGAGTAGCCATTCTAACATCAAATAAAATAGACTTTCAACCAAAAGTTATCAGAAAAGATAAGGAAGGACACTTCATACTCATCAAAGTAAAAATTACCAAGATGAATATTAGGAGACTTCAGCACCCCATTCTCATCAATAGAGAGACCATGGAAACATAAAGTAAACATAGATATAGAGAAACTGACAGAAGTTATGGACCGAACGGATTTAACACAATCTATAGAACATTTCATTCTAAAACAAAAGAATATACCTTCTTCTCAGCACCTCAAGGTACCTTCTCAAAAAATGACCAAATAATTGGTCACAAAACAGGCCTCAACAGATAGAAGGATGATTGACATAATCTCATGCATTCTGTCAGATCACCATGGACTAAGGCTGGTCTTAAATAACAACAAAAATAACAGAATGTCCACTGAGACATGGAAGCTGAACAACACCCTACTCAATGAAAACTTGGTCACACCTTCAAAGAAAACTTAATACTGTTCAAATTGTTCCACAAAATAGAAACAGAAGAAACACTACCCAATTCATTCTTTGAAGCCAAAATCAAGCTTATAGCTAAACCAGTCAAAAGCCTTACAAAGAAAGAGAACTTCAGACCAGTTTCACTTATGAATTTCGATGCAAAAGTACTCAATAAAATTCTCCCAAACCGAATCTAAGAACTTATCAAAACAATCAAGTAGACTTCATCCCAGGGATCCAAAGGTGGTTCAATATATGGAAATCAATCAAGATAATTTAATATATAAACAAATTCAAGGAAAAATCCACAGGATCATTTCATTGGATATTAAGAAAGCATTTGGCAAAATTCAACACCCATTAATGATAAAAGTCTTAGAAGGTCAGGAATTCAAGGCCCATACATAAGCATAGAAAAAGCAATATATAGCAAATCAAACTAAATGGAGAGAAATTTAAACAATCCCACGAAAATCAGGGACTAGACAAAGCTGACCACTCTTTCCCTATTTATTCTATATGGTACTTTAAATCCTAACTAGAGCAATTATACAACAAAAAGAGTTCAAAGAGATACAAATTGGAAAGGAAGAATTCAAAATATCATTATTTGCAGATGATATAATAATATACCTAAGTGACTCCAAAAATATCACCATAGAACGCCTACAGCTGATAAACAACTTCAGCAATATGACTGGGTATAAAATTACCCCAAACAAATCAGTACCCTTCCTATTCAAAGCATAAACAGGCTGAGAAAAAAAAGAGAAAAATTACACCCTTAATAGTAGCCACAAATAATACAAAATACCGTGGTGTGACTCTAACCAAGCAAGTGAATGATCTGTATTACAAGAACCTCAAGTAACTGAAGAAAGAAATCGAAGATCTTTGAAGAGGGAAAGATCTCTCATGCTCATAGATTGGCAAGATTAATATTGGGAAAAGTTCCATCTTACCAAAAGCACTCTAAAAATTCAATGCAATAACCATCAAAATTCCAACTCAATTCTTTATAGAATTAAAAAGAGCAATCTGTAAATTCAAAAATTAAAAGCAAAAAACCAAGGAGAGCAAAAGCTTTTCTCGACAATAAAAGACCTTCTGAGGGAATCAGCATTCCTAATCTCCAGCTGTATTACAGAGCAATAGTGACAAAAGGTGTATGATATTTGTAGAGAGACAGGTAGGTAGGGCAATGGAATAGAATTGGAGACTCATAAATGAACCCACGTACCTACCATCACTTAATCTTTGACAAAAGAGCTAAAACCATCCAGTGGAATAAATATAGCATTTTCAATACATGGTGGTAATTCAACTGAAGGTTATCAAGTAGAAGAATGCAGTTTAATCCATTCTTATTGCCCTGTACAAAGCTCAAGTTCAAGTTTATCAAGGATCTCAACATAAAAGTGGATACACTCAAACTATTAAAAGAAAAAGTGTGGAAGAGCCTCGAACACATGGACACTGGGGAAAATTCCCTGACCAGAACATCAATGACTTGTGCTGTAAGATCAAGAATCAAGAAATGGGGACCTCACAAAATTTCAAAGCTTCTGTAAGGCAAAGGACACTATCATTTGTACAAAATGGCAATCAAAAGATTGGGAAAAGATCTTCCCAATTGTACCAATCCTACATCTGGTAGAGGTCTAATATCCAAAATATACAAAGAATTCAAGAAGTTAGGGTCCAAAGAACCAAATAACCATAATAAAAAATGGGTTACAGAGCTAAACAAAGAATTCTCAGCTGAGGAATATCAATAGGCTGAGTAGTACCTAATGAAATGTTCAGCATCCTCAGTCATCAGGAAAATGCAAATCAAAATGACGCTTAATCCAGTCAGAATGGCTAAGATAAAAACCAAAAAAAAAAAAAAAAAAAAACCACCTCAGGTGATAACAAATGCTTATGAGGATATAGAGAAAGAGGAACACTAAATCAGCAACCAATGAGTACACATGAAGGGACCCATGGCTCCAACCACATATGTAGCAGAGGATGGCACTGTCCAGCATCAACAGGAAGAAAAGCCCTTGTTCTATGAAAACTTGTTTTTCCAATGTAGGGTAATGCCAGAGAGTTGAGATTAGAGTAGGTGGGTGGGAGTAGTAGCATCATATTAGAATCAGGGAGATGGGGGAGGAAGTATATATACATGCTAAAGAATCCTTTAAGGGTAACTATGTTCTCTTTACCTTGAAGACTACACCATTATGCACAAAGCCTTAGAAATGGCAAAGACCCAAGATATTTAATTTAGGCTAAAAATGTAATTGATTGAACAAAAATAGAATTATTCTCCAATAATTTTCTTTTTTCCACAATCTTTTTCTTTTATTGGATTTTTTATTTACATTTCAAATGTTATTTCCTTTCCTGGTTTCTTGGACATAAGCCCCCTATCCCATCTCCCTCACCTTGTTCTATAAGGGTGTTCCTCTTCCCCATCAACATCCCCTTCACACATTCTCCTACACTGGGGGATCGATCTTGGCAGAACAAGGGCTTCTCCTTCAATTGATGCCCAACAAGGGCATCCTCTGCTATATATGGAACTGGAGCCATGGGTCAGTCCATATATAGTCTTTGGGTAGTGGTTTAGTCCCGGGCACTGTTTGGCATTGTTGTTCTTATGGAGTTGCAAGCCACTTCAGCTCTTTCAATCCTTTCTCTAATTCCTCCAGTGGTGGTCCCATTCTCAGTTCAATGGTTTGCTGCTAGCATTAGACTCTGTATTTGACATGCTTTGTCTGTGTCCCTCAAGAGACATCTATATCCGGTTCCGGTCATCATGCACTTCTTAGCTTCAACAATATTAACTAGTGGATGTATATATATGGGCCACATGTGGGGCTGGCTCTGAATGACTGTTCCTTCAGTCTCTGCTCCAAACTTTTCCTTCAGATACCCTCCTATGAATATTTTAGTTTCCCATTTTAAGAAGGAGTGAAGCATCTGCACTTTGGTCATCCTTCTTGAGCTCATGTGGTCTCTGGATTTTATCTTGGGTAATTCGATCTTTTGGGCTAATATCCACTTATCAGTGAGGGCATACCATGTGTGTTTTTCTGGGATTGGGTTACCACACTCAGGATGATATTTTCTAGTTCAATCCATTTGTATATGAATTTCATGAAGTCATTGATTTTGATAGTAATACTCCACTGGGTAGATGTACCACTGTTTCTGTATCCATTCCTCTGTTGAAAGGCATCTGGGATCTTTCCATCTTCTGGCTATTATAAATTAGGTTGCTATGAACATAGTGGAGCATGTGTCTTTGTTGCATGTTGGAGCATCTTTTGGGTATATGCCCAGGAGTGGTATAGCTGTGTCCTCAGGCAGTGCAATATCCAATTTTCTGAGGAACCTGCAGACTGATTTCCAGAGTGGTTGTACCAGTTGCCATCACACTAACAATCGAGGAGTGTTCCTCTTTCTCCACATCCTTGCCAGCATCTGATGTCACATGAAATTTTGATCTTAGCCATTTAAGTGGTGTGATGTAGAATCTCAGGGTTGTTTTGATTTGCATTTGCCAGATGACTAAGGTTGTTCAGCATTTCTTTATGTACTTCTCAGCCATTCCATATTCCTTGGCTGAAAAATTGCTTTTTTTTTTTTTTTAGCTCTGTACCCCATTTGCAATAGAGTTATTTGGCTCTCTGAAGTCTAATTTGAGTGTTTTGTACATTTTGGATATTAACCCTCTACAGATGTAGGTTTCATAAAGATCTATTTCCAATCTGTTGGTTGTCATTTTCTTTTTTTAATGACAGGGTCTTTTGCCTTACAGAAGCACTGCAGATTTATGAGGTTCCATTTGTTGATTCTTGATCTTAGACCATAAGTCATTGGTATTTTGTTCAGGAAATTTAACCCATGGCCCATGTTATCAAAACTCTTGCCCACTTTTTCTTCCATTAGTTTGAGTATATATGGTTTGATGTGCAAGTCCTTAATCCACTTGGACTTAAGCTTTGTACAGGGCAATAAGAATGGATTGATTTGTATTTTCTACATGGTGACCTCCAATTGAACCAGCACCATTTGTTGAAAAGGCTATCTTTCTTCCCTTGGTTGGTTTTAGCTCCTTTGTAAAGTGATCATAGGTATATGGGTTCCTTTCTGGTTCTTCAGTTCTATTCCTCTCATCTACCTGCCTGTATCTATACCAATACCATACAGTTTTTTCATTATTGTTCTGCGATACTGCTCAAGGTCAGGGATGATGATTCCCACAGAAGTTCTTTTATTGTTGAGTAAAGCTTTTCCTATTCTGGGTTTTTTGTTATTCCAAATGAATGTGCAAATAGCCTTTTCTTACTTTCTGAAGAATTGAGTTGGAATTTTGATGGGGATTGCATTGAACCTGTAGATTTTTCTTTTCAAAATGGCCATTTTTCACCATACTAATCATGTCAATTCATGAGTATGGGATGTCTTTCCATTTTCTGAGATCTTCAATTTCTTCAGAGACTTGAAGTTCTTGTCATACAGATCTTTCTCTTGCTTGATTAGTGTCACACTGAGGTATGTTATATTATTTGGGACTATTATGAAGGGTGTCACTTTCCTAATTTCTTTCTCTGCCTGTTTATCCTTTGAGATGCAGAAGGCTACTGATTTCTTTGAGTTATTTTTATACTGAGCCACTTTGCTGAAGTTGTTTATCTTACTTAGCAATTCTCTGGGGGAACTTTTGAGGTCATTTAAGTATACTATCATATCAACCACACATAGTGATATTTTGACTTCTTCCTTTCCAATTTGTATCCCTTTGACCTGCTTTTGTTGTGTGAGTACCCTGGCTAGGACTTTGAGTACTATATTGAATAAGTAGGAAGAGAGTAGGCAGCCTTATCTACTCCCTGATTTTACTGGGAATGCTTCAAGGTTCTCTCCATTTAGTTTAATGTTAGCTACTGGTTTGCTGTATATTACTTTTACTATGATTAGGTATGTGCCTTGAATTCCGGATCTTTCCAGGACTTTTATCACGAAGGAGTGTTGAATTTGGTCAAATCATTTCTCAGCATCTAATGAAAGGATCATATGTTTTTTCCTTTGAGTTTGTATATATATTGGATTATGTTGATGGTTTTCCATATATTAAATCATTCCTGTATCCCTGGGATGAAGCCTACTTGATCATGATGGATGATCGTTTTGATGTGTTCTTAGATTCAGTTTGCAGGAATTTTATTGAGTAAATAATAAAAAAAAATGAATAAAAAATAAATTGCATCTACATTCATAAGAGAAATTGGTCTTAATTTCTCTTTCGTTGTTGGGTATTTGTGTGGTTTAGGTAAAAGTGTAATTGTGGCTTTGTAGAAGGAATTTGGTAGTGCTCTGTCTGTTTCTAGTTTGTGGAATAGTTTGGACAGTATTGGTATGAGGTCTTCTATGAAGGTCTGATAGAATTTTGCACTAAATCCATCTGTTTCTGGGGTCTTTTTGTTTGGGAGACTTTTAATAACTGCTTCTATTTATTTAAGAGTTATTGGGTTGTTTAGATGGTTTGTCTGATCCTGATTTAACTTTGATACTAGGTATTTGCCTAGAAAATTGTCAGATTCCTCCAGGTTTTCCGGTTTTGTTGAATATAGGAATTTGTAGTAGAATCTGATGATTTTTTTTTAATTTCCTCATATTCTTTTGTTATTTCTTCCTTTCATTTCTGAATTTGTTAATTTGGATACACTTTCTGTGTCCTCTAGTTTGTCTAGTTAAGTGTTTATCTATCTTGTTGATTTTCTTAAAGAACCAGCTCCTGGTTTTGTTGATGCTTTGTATAGTCCTTTCTGTTTCTACTTGGTTGATTTCAGCCCTGAATTTTTTGATTATTTCCTGCCTTCTACTCCTCTTGGGTGTATTTGCTTCTTTTTGTTCTAGAGTCTCCAATAATTTTCAAAGGTACACTTCAGATGACTTGCTAAACATTATCTTCCTATAAAACCTATTATTTATCATTTCAGTTATTTAAAACCTATTATTTTCCTAAATTATGCATTAAGTTTTTGTTATTATTCTGCAATATATTAAGAAATGTTCCTTTCAAAGGACTTCAAAATAATTTGTATTTTCTAAATATAAAATTTAGAAGTTTCTCCTCTACTTGGATCTGCTATATCAAAATACTAGGATAACAAATAGACAGGGATACAGTGAGCAGCAAGTAGAATTCAAGATATGAGCATCATATATGCTGTGCTTATATGCTGTGCATGTAATGTTGGGAGGAAAAAAGTGAAAACTCTTCTTAAGTAAAAAAGAGTGGCTATTTTTAGACATAAAATATTTTAAAAAATTCATATATTGTGCCTCAAACATGTGTTTCTCCTACCTCATTTTATTGAATATTGAGACTACAGGCATCCTTAGCACAACGAATGGTTTTAGAAAATGTGTACTTGCTAAATAAGCCATTGACTTTATTTTATTGTGTTTTTAAAAGGGAAATAGTATTAATTTTAATAACAAAATTATTTTTTATAGAGAGTTGGGAAATGGCTCAGCTGGAGAAGAGCTTTCCATTCAAGCATAACAGCCTGAGTTTGATCCAGAGACTGGAACTTGAGAAAAATTCTGAGTAACTCTGCATGCACCTTGCAACTTTGAACCCATTCTGGGGCATCAGAAGGAGAAGGGTTCCTGGGGCTCTCTGGCTAGAAAGTCTAGCCGACTAAACAATACCTGCTCAGTGGAAAACCCTGTCTCATATGTAAGATGGAGATTGACTTATGAAGACATTCTATATAGACTTCTGACCTGTATATACATGTATCTACATTTTCATGCCCCTTTACACAATATACTCACAGGAACATGTAAACACAGACACAGACACAAACACGGACACAGACACACACACACACACACACACACACACACTCATACACAATGTTTTTACTTGTGTATGTGTGGAAGTAAGGGTAGTGTACATTTGCCATCACCTATGGGATGAGGTTAGAGAATAACTTGCAAAAGTTGGTTCATTTGTATTTGTTGTGTGTTCCAGGAATTGAACTCTGCTCATCAAGCTTGTTTACAAGTGGCTATACCTCCTGTGTCACTCACTGGTTGGAAATAGTAATTCTTTTAAGATCTAACTATAAAATATTTTAATATTCAAAATAAAAGAAGCAAGGTTGTTCATTTCGTTATACAACTTACTTAATAATTATGTTAATGGCCTTAGTTTTGCCAGATATCATTGCTGAATTTTAAAAATTGTGAATACTTTTCTTTGGAGATGAACTCCATAATTTTTGGTGTACATGTGTATTGAAATTTTTCAGTGATTAAAGATATAGCATACTTTTCTAAGATGTTAAGTTTTTTGACCAAAATAGTGGATGGAGCTTGGAGACTCTTAGGGAAGAATAAGAGGAAGGATTGTGGATACCAATGGGAATAGGAAATCCACAGGAAGACCTACAGAATCAAATTACCTACACCTGTGGGGCTCTCAGAGTATGAACCTCCAACCAATGAACATACATTGACTGGACCTAGGCATCCCAACACATATTTAGCAGATATGCAGCTTGATCCATGTGGGTTCCAAACAATTGGAACAGGGGCTACCCCAAAATCAGTTGTCTGCATGTGGAATATGTTCTTTTAGCTGGGCTGACTTCTCTTACCTTGGAGGGAGATAAGTACCTAGCCTTGCAGAGACTTGAAGTGCCAGGGTAGGGGGGAGGGGTGATACCAAGTTTAGGGGTACCTGCTCAGAGGAGAAGAAGGGATCTGTGGGATAAGGGTGTGGAAGTAAGTGACTGGGAGGGGGACAGTGAGCTGGAAGTAAAATAAAAATTGCTGGCTTATTCAGACAAAATACAAAATTAAAGAATCCTCAGTCTTGAATTGTTATAATGATATTTCAAATATTTAAGCCCATGTTATTTCCACATGGACTATTTTTGTCTCTTTTTGCAATCTCCCACTTTCCCTTTGTTTACTATTTTTACACAATAAGATTTGTAAAGTAGATTGCCTCTATGATTTGGTTCCATGTTTTAATAAATTTAGATTTGTGTGAAATCACTGGATTTACTGATTTCATTCCCCTATGACTCAGAATATGAATTGATCTAATTAGGAAATAGGAGTTGCATCACAATGTTTTTCCCAGAAGACAAAAGATTCCATCATGCAAAAAGAGATTTCTGAAATACAATTTTGGAATATTTAAGTAGTCATCTTATAATTTTATTCAGTCCTCCTTTGCTTTTGTTGGAATGCCTTCAATATATTTCTTTTTGCTTTTATTTTTCAATAATTGTAGTTTTCCAAAAAAAAAAAATAAAAACAAAACCTATAGCTTTTTTAGCTCACCATTTTTTGCATATTGTGAAAGAAATTATTTTTTGAGATTTAAAAATAATGCTCCAAATTTAAAATCGAGTAAATGTCCCTAAAAGAAAACTTATGCAATCTATGCATACATTCTTCACACTGATGCATGTCTTAAAGTGGGTTGCAGTTTACCATTGATAACCTACGTTGGACAACCTGCCATTGTGTTCGGTTAATGGGATGCACAGGCTTGCACTGAGACCATCCTGAAAACTATAGCTTATAGATGTCTTGATTTTTTAATACTGATATTTAGTTTAATCACTATTTAAATGGCTTTAAAGCAGGTTGTCATACATCAACACTGAAAAATATGATTTACGTGGAAGAATAGTTCAGAGAGTGACATGCTTGTGCTCCCCACACATATAGCCCAAGAGAATCCCAGTAAGACAAAATATGCACTTAGAAATATCATGGACAGGTGTACGGAAGCTCCCGGAAAGGGCGGCACAGATCTTCCTGGTTGCTGCCCCCGCGGAGAGTTCATGAACAACACCCCACGAGCAAACTTGAGCCTTTGGACCACAGGTAAGACAGACCTTCCTGCTCCAAGCGACCTGCCTGGTGAACTCAGGACAAACAGAGGCAAAATTCCTCTAGGACCGGACACTTCCAGTTTTTAGCGGGATTCCCAAACTCGCGGATCCATGCCCGCAGCAGCTCACTGCTCCCAAACACCTTGGGAGAGAGAGTTCACAACCCGGACAGGTGGGCACTCCTGAGACTGCAGAGTGGAAGAGACCACAAACACTGTCCACCCCTGCCCACATCCCTGGACCAAGAAGAAACTGTATACGGCCTCTGGGTTCCTGGAGATAAGGGCACAGGAGCAGCAGGTCCCCTGCACCAGAGACACCACCAGAACCTGAAGGGACCGACCAGATAAACAGTTCACTGCACCCAAATCCCGTGGGAGGGAGAGCTATACCTTCAGAAAGGTAGACACACCTGGGAAACCAGAAGAGACTACACTCTGCCCACATTACTGATTCCAGAGGAAAACATAAAACGCCATCTGGAACCAGGCCTGGTGCACAGAAGCTCCCGGAAAGGGCCACGCAGATCTTCCTGGTTGCTACCCCCGCAGAGAGCTCATAAGCAACACTCCACGAGCAAACTTGAGCCCCAGGACCACAGATAAGACAAACCTTACTGCTCCAAGTGACCTGCCTGGTGAACTCAAGACACAGGCCACAGGAACAGCTGAAGACATGTAGATAGGAAAAACTACATGCCCGAAAGCAGAACACTCTGTTCCCATAACAGGCTGAAAGAAAACAGGAAAACAGGTCTACAGCACTCCTGAAACACAGGTGTATAGGACAGTCTAGCCACTGTCAGAAATAGCAGAACAAAGTAACAGTAGAGATAATCTGATGGCAAGAGGCAAGCACAGGAACCTAAGCAACAGAAACCAAGACTACATGGCATCATCGGAGCCCAATTCTCCCACCAAAGCAAACACGGAATATCCAAATACACCAGAAAAGCAAGACCTAGCTTCAAAATATTTGATCATGACGCTGGAGGACTTCAAGAAAGACATGAAGAACTCCCTTAGGGAAACTCAGGAAAATATAAATAAACAGGTAGAAGCCTACAGAGATGAAACACAAAAATCGCTGAAAAAGTTCCAGGAAAACACAATCAAACAGATGAAAGAATTAAAAAAGGAAATAGAAGCAATCAAGAAAGAATACATGGAAACAACCCTGGATATAGAAAACCAAAAGAAGAGACAAGGAGCCATAGAAACAAGCTTCAACAACAGAATACAAGATATAGAAGAGAGAATCTCAGGAGCAGAAGATTCCATAGAAATCATTGACTCAACTGTCAAAGATAATGAAAAGCAGAAAAAGCCTCTGGTCCAAAACATACGGGAAATCCAGGACTCAATGAAAAGATCAAACCTAAGCATAATAGGTATAGAAGAGAGTGAAGACTCCCAGCTCAAAGGACCAGTAAATATCTTCAACAAAATCATAGAAGAAAACTTCCCTAACCTAAGGAAAGAGATACCCATAAGCATACAAGAAGCCTACAGAACTCCAAATAGATTGGACCAGGAAAGAAACTCTTCCCATCACATAATAGTCAAAACACCAAATGCACAAAATAAAGAAAGAATATTAAAAGCAGTAAGGGAAAAAGATCAAGTAACATATAAAGGCAGACCTATCAGAATCACACCTGACTTTTCGCCAGGGACTATGAAAGCCAGAAGATCATGGGCAGATGTCATACAGACCCTAAGAGAACACAAATGCCAGCCCAGGTTACAGTATCCTGCAAAATTCTCCATTAACATAGATGGAGAAACCAAGATATTCCATGACAAAACCAAATTTACACAATATCTTTCTTCAAATCCAGCACTACAAAGGATAATAAATGGTAAAGCCCAACATAAGGAGGAAAGCTACACCCTAGAAAAAGCAAGAAACTAATCGCCTTGGCAACAAAACAAAGAGAAGAAAAGCACACAAACATAACCTCACATCCAAATATAAATATAACAGGAAGCAATAATCACTATTCCTTAATATCTCTCAACATCAATGGTCTCAACTCCCCAATAAAAAGACATAGATTAACAAACTGGATAAGCAACGAGGACCCTGCATTCTGCTGCCAACAGGAAAAACACCTCAGAGACAAGACAGACACTACCTCAGAGTGAAAGGCTGGAAAACAACTTTCCAAGCAAATGGTCGGAAGAAGCAAGCTGGAGTAGCCATTCCGTTTTACATTATCTTTGACAGTTTTGTGGATGATTTCTATGGAATCTTCTACTGTTGAGATTCTCTCTTCTATCTCTG
Source organism: Rattus rattus (assembly GCF_011064425.1). NCBI lineage: Eukaryota > Metazoa > Chordata > Mammalia > Rodentia > Muridae > Rattus > Rattus rattus. Next base: position 77,945,716 of record NC_046163.1, read on the forward strand.
GTATTCTGTTGGTGATGCTTGTATCTATGGCTCCTTGTCTCTTCCTTTGGTTTTCTATATCCAGTGTTGTATCCCTGTGTTCTTCTTTGATTGCTTCTATTTCCATTTTTAATTACTGCAACTCTTTTATTGTGTTTTCCTGGAATTCTTTCAGGGATTTTTTTATTACTCTCTATAGGCTTCTACTTGTTTATGTATTTTTTCCAGTGTTTCTCCTAGGGAGTTCTTCATGTCTTTCTTGAAGTCCTAAAGCATCATGATCATCATCATCTTTGCTTCATCCATGTTATCTTATTTGGTGACTGTATATCTATGGGCCACATGTTAGGCAGGTTCTGAATATATGTTCCTTCTGCTTCTGTTTTAAACTTTGCCTCACTATTCCCTGCCAAGGGTATTCTTGTTCCCCTTTTAAAGAAAGCGTGAAGCATTCACATTTTGGTCATCCCCCAGAGCTTCCAGAGAATAAGCCACTGCCCAAAACTATGCATCGACTGACCCTGGACTCTGGCCTCATAGGTAGTAATGAATAGTCTAGTAAGAGCACCAGTGGAAGGGGAAGCCCATGGTCCTGCTAAGACTAAACCTCCAGTGTATGTGATAGTTGGGGGCAGGGCAGTAATGGGGGGAGGGTGAGGAGGGAAACACCCATAAAGAAGGAGAGTGGGAGGGGTTAGGGGGATGTTGGCCCGGAAACCGATAAAGGATAACATTGGAAATGTAAATAAGAAATACTCAAGTTAATAAAAAAAATTAAAAAAAAAACACGGCAAGCATTAACTATATAAGAAAAGGTATCTGTCTCAGAGCATACCTTGTAAGATTTAGTTTGTTACCTTTGAGTTTCCGTAATGTTAAGGTATTGTTAAATCTATGAATTTTTTTCCAGAAGAAAGGCTTTGGATCAGTATTGTAATGGACTTCTAAAAATAAGGACAAATGTGTTTTATTATAAATCTAGGCTCACAGTTTGTTAATATCATTCTTTGCCCAATCTGGAGACTATTCTGGAGCAAATAAATATTCATTTGTAGGCAACTAAAAAAAAAAAAAAGAGTAAGTACTTTTTGTTTTAAGACCGACTAGTACAAAACTTAAAACATGTGTGAACATCTGTGACTGCATTATTTAAATATTTGTAGAATTAATAAAGTTGAAAGAGCAAACCACCAATTGTTAAGAGTAATCACACATTGGGCTGATAGACTCAAAGTAGAAACTCTTATTTTTCCTCATCATTTTTTAACAATAAACTTAAGCACATATAATAATCAGAGCAAAATTATCAGAACAAAAGACATCAGGAAGGAAAATAGATTATCAATATAACATTCACAATGATTTACAACTGTCTTTTTGGCCTTATGTTGTCTAACATGAAGAACCTAAGCTGGTCCTATGACAAGGTCTTCATCAAGACTATCTGGATATCCCTTATCCAAAATGAATAGACAGAAGTGTTTTGGATTTTCCTTTTATCTCCATTTATTGAATCTTTTGTATTCTAGAATCATCAATATTCAAAAGAAGGCATTTGGAGAAAGGAAATGGAATCCTAATATGAAATCCATTCATGCTTTTATACATAATTGGAAGGCAATTCTACTTGTACTCTTTGATTGGTGGTTTTGTCCCTGGAAACTTTAGGTGGGCTGGTCGGTTAATGTTGTTGTTCTTCCTATGGGGTCGCAAACCCCTTCAGCTCCTACAGTTCTTGCCTTCACTATTCCATTTCAGTCCCCATGCTCAGTTTGATATTTGGCTGTGTATATTCACATCTGTATCGGTGTAGCTCTGGCAGAGCCTTTCAGGGGACAGTTACACCAGACTACTCTCAGTAAGTACTTCTTGGCATCAGCAATAGTGTCTGGGTTTGGAGTCTGCAGATGGGATGGATCCTTAGGTAGTATAGTCTCTGGATGGTCTTTTCTTCAGTTTTTACTCTTTGTCCCTGCATTTTCTTTTGACAGGAGGAATTCTAGATTAATATTTTTGATGAGGATGGGTGGTCCCATCCCTCTTCTGGGGGCCATGCCTATCCAGTGGATATGGTCTCTACAGGTGAAAAGTTTTATTTCTATACAAGCATTTTAAAAGAAAACTGGAGTCACCTTGAGGGATACAGAAACTGTAGCTACTGAGTGGTAGAGATAGCCATGAGTGTATTTTCTTCTGGACATTGAGACTTCTAAAACTTCCTTTCAACACGATCATTACATAATCATTACTGTTGAGAAACCCTCCTGGTAAGTTCATAGTTGAACATTAGCAGACAGCACCCTGAGCTCTGGGCAAAATGGAGGACTCCCTTTTTCATCAGGGCTTCTGCTTCACTTTATCTTACGTGAGAAGCTAGACCTCCCATCCTCTACCTGAGGAAAGTCAAATAGTTCTTGTGGAAATTACAGGTTCAAACCTTGTTCTCCAATAAGAACCTGCGTTGGTTGCACCTAGGATGCCTCACTATGTAACTTAGGCATTCCCGGTACCTTAATCCCCTATGTACATTAGTCCTAAAAGACTCCTTCCTACACTCTACTCTCTAATATCTATATAGCTCTTTTTAACTCTGAATGAAAACACAAAATGTTTTACTGAATATTGTTTATAAGAGCTATAACATTGAAATCCTTGGAAAAAATGTCCTCCAGTCCCCAGTGGCACCCACAGCTCGACCAAGATCCTGCTGACCCACGAGTTCCAGGCTCTACTTCATCTATTCCTGCCCAGTGCATCCATGCACCCAAGGGAAGAAGCAGAAAGCAGAACCATATTTTATGTGCCTGCTAAATTAGTTATGGATGGAGTCTTTATCAAGATTGCAATTGCTGTGAGGAAACAGAAAAGCTAAAGTAACTCGGGGAAGCAAAAGGTTATTTAGCTTACACTTTCATCATTGGAGGAAGTCAGGACAGAAACTCAAACACAGCAAGAACTTAGAAGCAGCAGCTGGTGCAGAAGCCATGGAGGAATGCTGTTTCCTGGTCTATTCCTCTTGATCAGCCTGCTTTCCTATAGAATACAGTACTACATGCCCAGCACCACATTACCCATAATAGGCTGGGCTCTTCCACATCAGTCACCAATAAAGAAATTGCTTTACACGCTTGTCTACAGTCCAATAGAGGCTTTATCTCAGTTGAGGTTTCCTTTTCTCTACCATAGCTTATGTTAATTTGACATAAAACAGCAAGTACAGATGGGGCAATTCCCATTTTTTATAAAAATTAAGAGACTGGGGTATAGTCAGACCAGTGACTATTAAATGAGAATAGTCACCTCAGAAAAAAGGTGAAAACTTGTGCAGGAAAATTGGAAGTGAGTCACCCAAAACCTGTTTTCAGGCCTTATTAGCACCGGAGTGCCACTTTTCTGAAGGTGGTGTTTCACTCCTCAGCCCAATTTAAAAGATTCATGTACAGAGTATATATGGTCTGTTACATTTTAATAACAGCCTTACTGTCATGATGTAGACTGAACTAATTTTTCTTTCCTCCTGCAGGTGAAGGTATAATGTAATTGTATTAATAACTTATCTCATGACCCACAAACTCTAAGTACTGGGGAAAGAATACTAAGCATCCCTATGCTATTGGAATATAGCATTCTGTCAGCTTTTTTGATTCAAGGTCTGTAACACAAAACATATGCACATCAGGTGAACATGGTCAGAAGTTTCCCTTCAGGTTGGGAATGCTGAAAGAGAATGAGTATCCTTCCAGCCTGGGGCTCTGCTTCCCCTAAGAATTCCAAGAAAGACATGAACGAAGCATAATTAGAATTCTCCTTAATTGAATTTTAAAGACGTACTTTCTGAAAAATCCTCAGAGATTTTTTTTTAATTCTAATAGAGAAAAAATTCCTCATAATCCTTTTCATCATGAAAATTATTTATAGAAAAATATTACATGTATAGGCAGACCATATCAAAAGCTTTAATATTGATTAAAACAGTATGAATAGTTTGCAGTGTTATTATGACCTTTCAAGGCAGAAAAATGACCAACAGTCTTAGCCAGCTGTGAACTCTGTGAACAACAATAACTGCTGACCTAGCAATTTATATCTATTAGTTCAATGGTGGCATGACTCTAATGGGAGTAGCCAACCACTTTCTGATTATTTTTCTCCACAAGACATAACTCACTCCTGGTTCTGTTAACTAGACAAACACTCATGAGTATATGGGGTGAAGTCCAAAGTACTAGGAAAAAATTTAGTAGTTTTATTCTAATAAATGCACATAATATAAAATTTCACTCCAAGGATTTTTCTTTATACCATAGGTTAGATCTCTCAATCTTCATCAGAGAAGCTTCCATTTGTAGTAGATGACAACTAACAAAGGAACCACGACTGATTATTGTTCATATATTAAACAGCTTTTGAGTGGTCAGCCATAAATCTGGTATATGACTTTACCTCCTCATTTCTCCTAGGGCTCAGGAATCACCATAAATATATTGTAAGAGCTAGAGGCAATGGGTGACTACAGTAAAACAGTTTCATAAACACATATGAACTCACTATGTCTGTTACTGCATACCCAATTAACAATTAGTTTTGACTTTATAAGGACAGAGATTGAGTTTTAGTTCATAAACTCAGCATTTCATAGCCTTTAGACACATTCTTATAACTGGTAATTAGCTTATTACATGCAAAACCATTTTTAAAAAACTATTATCAACTGTTTTGTAGAATGTAAGAACTATTATGCATTTGTTCTAATTTATTGTTTGCAATATGTTGAGTTCCTATTTAATTAAAAACAGTCACTTTTTTTTCCAGGTTTTTTTTTTGTTTTGTTTTGTTTTTTATTATTATTAACTTGAGTATATCTTATTTACATTTCGAGTGTTATTCCCTTTCCCGGTTTCTGGGCAAACATAGCCCTAATCCCTCCCCCTCCCCTTCTTTATGGGTGTTCCCCTCCCCATCCTTCCCTGATTGCCGCCCTCCCCCCAACAATCTATTTCACTGGGGGTTCAGTCTTAGCAGGACCCAGGGCTTCCCCTTCCACTGGTGCTCTTACTAGGATATTCATTGCTACCTATGAGGTCAGAGTCCAGGGTCAGTCCATGTATAGTCTTTAGGTAGTGGCTTAGTCCCTGGAAGTTCTGGTTGGTTGGCATTGTTGTACATATGGGGTGTCGAGCCCCTTCAAGCTCTTCCAGTTCTTTCTCTGGGGGTCCTATTCTCAGTTCAGTGGTTTGCTGCTGGCACTCGCCTCTGTATTTGCTGTATTCTGGCTGTGTCTCTCAGCAGCGATCTACATCCGGCTCCTATCGGCCTGCACTTCTTTGCTTCATCCATCTTGTCTAATTGGGTGGCTGTATATGTATGGGCCACATGTGGGGCGGGCTCTGATTGGGTGTTCCTTCTGCCTCTGTTTTAATCTTTGACTCTTTATTCCCTGCCAAGGGTATTCTTGTTCCCCTTTTAAAGAAGGAGTGAAGCATTCACATTTTTATCATCCGTCTTGAGTTTCATTTGTTCTAGGCATCTAGGGTAATTCAAGCATTTGGGCTAATAGCCACTTATCAATGAGTGCATACCATGTGTGTTTTTCTGTGATTGGGTTAGCTCACTCAGGATGATATTTTCCAGGTCCAACCATTTGCCTAAGAATTTCATAAAGTCATTGTTTTTGATAGCTGAGTAATAATCCATTGTGTAGATGTACCACATTTTCTGTATCCATTCCTCTGTTGAAGGGCATCTGGGTTCTTTCCAGCTTCTGGCTATTATAAATAAGGCTGCGATGAACATAGTGGAGCATGAGTCTTTTTTATATGTTCGAGCATCTTTTGGGTATATGCCCAAGAGAGGTATGGCTGGATCCTCAGGCAGTTTAATGTCCAATTTTCTGAGGAACCTCAGACTGATTTCAGAATGGTTGTACCAGTCTGCAATCCCACCAACAATGGAGGAGTGTTCCTCTATCTCAAGCATCCTCACCAGCATCTGCTGTCACCTGAGTTTTTGATCTTAGCCATTCTCACTGGTGTGAGGTGAAATCTCAGGGTTGTTTTGATTTGCATTTCCCTTATGACTAAAGATGTTGAACATTTCTTTAGGTGTTTCTGAGCCATTCGGCATTCCTCAGCTGTGAATTCTTTGTTTAGCTCTGAACCCCATTTTTAATAGGGTTATTTGTCTCCCTGCGGTCTAACTTCTTGAGTTCTTTGTATATTTTGGATATAAGTCCTCTATCTGTTGTAGGATTGGTGAAGATCTTTTCCCAATCTGTTGGTTGCTGTTTTGTCCTAACCACAGTGTCCTTTGCCTTACAGAAGTTTTGCAGTTTTATGAGATCCCATTTGTCGATTCTTGATCTTAGAGCATAAGCCATTGGTGTTTTGTTCAGGAAATTTGTTCCAGTGCTCATGTGTTCCAGATGCTTCCCTAGTTTTTCGTTTATTAGTTTGAGTGTATCTGGTTTGATGTGGAGGTTCTTTATCCACTTGGACTTAAGCTTTGTACAGGGTGATAAGCATGGATCGATCTGCATTCTTCTACATGTTGACCTCCAGTTGAACCAGCACCGTTTGCTGAAAATGCTATCTTTTTTCCATTTGATGGATTTGGCTCCTTTGTCAAAAATCAAGTGACCATAGGTGTGTGGATTCATTTCTGGGTCTTCAATTCTGTTGCATTGGTCTATCTGTCTGTCTCTGTACCAATACCATGCAGTTTTTATCACTATTGCTCTGTAATACTGCTTGAGTTCAGGGATAGTGATTCCCCTGAAGTCCTTTTATTGTTGAGGATAGTTTTAGCTATCCTGGGTTTTTGTTATTCAGATGAATTTGCAAATTGTTCTGTCTAACTCTTTGAAGAATTGGATTGGTATTTTGATGGGGATTGCATTGAATCTGTAGATCCCTTTTGGTAGAATGTCCATTTTTACTATGTTAATCCTGCCAATCCATGAGCATGGGAGATCTTTCCATCTTCTGATGTCTTGTTCCAATTTCTTTCTTCAGAGTCTTGAAGTTCTTATTGTACAGATCTTTTACTTGCTTGGTTAAAGTCACACTGAGGTACTTTATATTATTTGGATCTATTATGAAGGGTGTCGTTTCCCTAATTTCTTTCTCGGCTTGTTTCTCTTTTCTGTAGAGAAAGGCTACTGATTTATTTGAGTTAATTTTATACCCAGCCACTTTGCTGAAGTTGTTTATCAGCTTTAGTAGTTCTCTGGTGGTACTTATGGGATCACTTAAATATACTATCATATCATCTGCAAATAGTGATATTTTGACTTCTTCTTTTCCAATCTGTATCCCCTTGACCTCCTTTTGTTGTCTGATTGCTCTGGCTAGAACTTCAAGAACTATATTGAATAAGTAGGGAGAGAGTGGGCAGCCTTGTCTAGTCCCTGATGTTAGTGGGACTGCTTCAAGTTTCTCTCCATTTAGTTTAATGTTAGCAACTGGTTTGCTGTATACGGCATTTACTATGTTTAGGTATGGGCCTTGAATTCCTATTCTTTCCAAGACTTTTATCATGAAAGGGTGTTGGATTTTGTCAAATGCTTTCACAGCATCTAATGAAATGATCATGTGGTATTGTTCTTTCAGTTTGTTTATATAATGGATCACGTTGATGGTTTTCTGCATATTAAACCATCCCTGCATGCTTTGGATGAAGCCTACTTGATCATGGTGGATGATTGTTTTGATGTGCTCTTGGATTCGGTTTGCCAGAATTTTATTGAGTATTTTTAAATCGATATTCATAAGGAAATTGGTCTGAAGTTCTCTTTCTTTGTTGGGTCTTTTGTGGTTTAGGTATAAGAGTAATTGTGGCTTCATAGAAGGAATTCGGTAGTGCTCCATCTGTTTCAATTTTGTGGAATAGTTTGGATAGTATTGGTATGAGGTCTTATATGAAGGTCTGATAGAATTCTGCACTAAACCCATCTGGACCTGGGCTCTTTTTGGTTGGGAGACCTTTAATGACTGCTTCTATTTCCTTAGGAGTTATGGGGTTGTTTAACTGGTTTATCTGTTCCTGATTTAACTTCGGTACCTGGTATCTGTCTAGGAAATTGTCCATTTCCTGTAGATTTTCGAGTTTTGTTGAATATAGGCTTTTATAGTAAGATCTAATGATTTTTTGAATTTCCTATGAATCTGTAGTTATGTCTCCCTTTTCATTTCTGATTTTATTAATTTGGACACACTCTCTGTGTCCTCTCGTTAGTCTGGCTAAGGGTTTATCTATCTTGTTGATTTTCTCAAAGAACAAACTTTTGGTTCTGTTGATTCTTTCTATGGTCCTTTTTGTTTCTACTTGGTTGATTTCAGCTTTGAGTTTGATTATTTCCTTCCTTCTACTCCTCCTGTGTGCAATTGCTTCTTTTTGTTCTAGACCTTTTAGGTGTGCTGTCAAGCTGGTGACAGATGCTCTTTCCTGTTTCGTTCTGCAGGCACTCAGCACTGAGTTTTCCTCTTAGCACAGCTTTCATTGTGTCCCATAAGTTTGGGTATGTTGTACCTTCATTTTCTTTAAATTCTAAAAAGTCTTTAATTTCTTTATTTCTTCCTTGACCAGGTTATCATTGAGTTGAGCATTGTTCAATTTCCACGTATATGTGGGCATTCTTCCCTTATTGTTATTGAAGACCAGCTTTAGGCCGTGGTGCTCCGATAGCACGCATGGGATTATTTCTATCTTTCTGTACCTGTTGAGGCCCATTTTTTGACCAATTATATGGTCAGTTTTGGAGAATGTACCATGAGGAGCTGAGAAGAAAGTATATCCTTTTGCTTCAGGATAGAATGTTCTATAAATATTTGTTAAGTCCATTTGGCTCATGACTTCTCTTAGTCTGTCTACGTCTCTGTTTAATTTCTGTTTCCATGATCTGTCCATTGATGAGAGTGGGGTATTGAAATCTCCTACTATTATTGTGTGAGGTGCAATGTGTGTTTTGAGCTTTAGTAAGGTTTCTTTTACATATGTACGTGCCCTTGTATTTGGGGCATAAATATTTAGGATTGAGAGTTCATCTTGGTGGATTTTTCCTTTGATGAATATGAAGTGTCCTTCCTTATCTTTTTTGATGACTTTTAGTTGAAAATTTATTTTATTTGATATTAGAATGGCTACTCCAGCTTGCTTCTTCCGACCATTTACTTGGAAAGATGTTTTCCAGCCTTTCACTCTGAGGTAGTGTCTGTCTTTGTCTCTGAGGTGTGTTTCCTGTAGGCAGCAAAATGCAGGGTCCTCATTGTGTTTCCAGTTTGTTAATCTATGTCTTTTTATTGGGGAGTTGAGACCATTGATGCTGAGAGATATTATGGAATAGTGATTATTGCTTCCTGTTATATTCATATTTGGATATGAGGTTATTTTTCTGTGCTTTTCTTCTCTTTGTTTTGTTGCCAAGACGATTAGTTTCTTGCTTCTTCTATGGTATAGCTTGCCTCCTTATGTTGGGCTTTACCATTTATTATCCTTTGTAGTGCTGGATTTGTAGAAAGATATTGTGTAAATTTGTTTTTGTCATGGAATATCTTGGTTTCTCCATCTATGTTAATTGAGAGTTTTGCAGGATACTGTTACCTGGGCTGGCATTTGTGTTCTCTTAGGGTCTGTATGACATCTGTCCAGGATCTTCTGGCTTTCATATTTTCTGGCGAAAAGTATTGTGTGATTCTGATAGGTGTGCCTTTATATGTTACTTGACCTTTTTCCCTTTCTGCTTTTAATATTCTTTCTTTATTTTGTGCGTTTGGTGTTTTGACTATTATGTGACGGGAGGTGTTTCTTTTCTGGTCCAATCTATTTGGAGTTCTGTAGGCTTCTTGTATGCCTATGGGTATCTCTTTTTTTAGGTTAGGGAAGTTTTCTTCTATGATTTTGTTGAAGATATTTACTGGTCCTTTGAGCTGGGAGTCTTCACTCTCTTCTATACCTATTATCCTTAGGTTTGATCTTCTCATTGAGTCCTGGATTTCCTGTATGTTTTAGACCAGTAGCTTTTTCTGCTTTACATTATCTTTGACAGTTGAGTCAATGATTTCTATGGAATCTTCTGCTCCTGAGATTCTCTCTTCCATCTCTTGTATTCTGTTGGTGAAGCTTGTATCTACAGCTCCTTTTCTCTTCTTTTGGTTTTCTATATCCAGGGTTGTTTCCATGTGTTCTTTCTTGATTGCTTCTCTTTCCATTTTTAATTCCTTCAACTGTTTGATTGTGTTTTCCTGGAATTCTTTCAGGGATTTTTGTGACTCCTCTCTATGGGCTTCTACTTGTTTATTTATGTTTTCCTGGAATTCTTTCAGGGATTTTTGTGATTCCTCTCTGTAGGCTTCTACTTGTCTATTAATGATTTCCTCTGATTCTCTAAGGAAGTTCTTGACGTCTTTCTTGAAGTCCTCCAGCATCATGATCAAATATGATTTTGAAACTAAATCTTGATTTTCTGGTGTGTTTGGATATTCCGTGTTTGCTTTGGTGGGAGAATTGGGCTCTGATGATGCCATGTAGTCTTGGTTTCTGTTGCTTGAGTTCCTGCACTTGCCTCTCACCATCAGATTATCTCTAGTGTTACTTTGTTCTGCTATTTCTGTAAGTGGCTAGACTGTCCTATAAGCCTGTGTGTCAAGAGTGCTGTAGACCTGGTTTCCTGTTTTCTTTTAGCCAGTTATGGGGACAGAGTGTTCTGCTTTCTGGCGTGTAGTTTTTCCTATCTACAGGTCTTCAGCTGTTCCTGTGGGCCTGTATCTTGAGTTCACCAGGCAGGTCACTTACAACAGAAAAGTTTGACTTACCTGTGGTCCAAAGGCTCAAGTTTGCTCGTGGGGTGTTGCTTATGAGCTCTCTGCGGGGGCTGCAACCAGGATGATCTGTGCCACCCTTTCCGGGAGCTTCCATGCACCAGGGTTCCAGATGCTGTTTGGTGTTTTCCTCTGGTGTCAGAGATGTGGACAGAGTGCAGTCTCTTCTGGTTTCCCAGGCGTGTCTGCCTTTCTGAAGGTTTAGCTCTCCCTCCCACAGGATTTGGGTGCAGAGAACTGTTTATCCGGTCGGTTCCTTCAGTTTCTGTTGGTGTCTCAGATGCAGGGGACCAGCTGCTCCTCAGCCCTCCTCTACGGTAATCCAGAGGCCGTATACAGTTTCTTCTTGGGCCAGGGATGTGGGCAGGGTTGGGCAGTGTTGGTGGTCTCTTCTGCTCTGCAGTCTCAGGAGTGCCCACCTGTCCAGGCGGTGAGGTCTCTCTCCCATGGGGTTTGGGAGCAGAGAGCTGCTGTGGGCAGGAATCCGCAGGTTTGAGACTCCCACTAAATACAGGAAGTGCCCAGTTCTAGAGGAATTTTGCCTCTGTGTGTCCTGAGTTCACCAGGAAGGTCGCATGCAGCAGAAAAGTTGGTTTTACCTGTGGTCCCGAGGCTCAAGTTTGCTCGTGGGGTGCTGCCTAAGAGCTCTTCGCGGAGGTAGCAACCAGGAACAATCACTCTTTAAGCAGTTTATTTCATACTAACTTCCATTCTCTGGCAAAAATGCAAGTTTTGGTAAAATGATCCCAGAGGATAATAGAGAAACCTATACAAGTTTAAAGACTGAAATATAAATTCTAACACAAAACAATATACACAATGTTGATATGGAATATTGTTTTCATAATATGGATCATTGTTATCACTAGATAGCTAATTAGGCACAATGACCTTGTATTATTGTGTTTGAGGGGCCATGGTAAAGTACAAAACTGAATTGGGATAGCCCTAAATCTTATGACTATTTAGGCGATCCTAAGAAGATGTCAGGAGCAAAGGTTTGGTTGTTTGTTTGTTTTTTGTTTTGTTTTTTTTGTTTACTTGTTTGTTTTTTTATATCCCTGGCTTGGCTAATATTGATTGATTGACCAATTGATTGGTTTATTTTTCAAGGAATGTCTATTTCTTATGACACATTCTTTTCTTTGATGGCATGCCACTGGAGCAAACACAAAGTTCTATGATCATACAATTTACATCCAGAACAGAAAAGATGAACAAAATTGTATAAAGTTCTAAATGAATGATTTCAGAGGAGGTGTAGATTGGCAACTCCTATACTAGAGCAGTGACTTAAATAAGTCTGAGGGATTAATAAATGGAGAAATCAGGCCTGCTTATATGACAACTTTGCATCTTTTTGGTAAATTAAGTTAAATTTGTAAGTATTTGTTTATAAGGAATGTGTGTGTGTGTGTGTGTGTGTGTGTGTGTTTGTGTGAGAGAAAGAGGGGGAGAGAGAGAGAGAGAATATGAGAATATGATATGGTGCATGTTTGTGCATATGAACATACATGCACATGGAGGTCAGTTTTCATTGTCAAAGCATCTTTCTCAGTTGGTCTCTATGATAATTTAATAAAAATGACACACATGGACTCATAGCAAATGGCATTATTTGAGATATAGCCACTCTGGAGTTGGTGTGGTCTTGTTAAAGGAAGGGTGTCACCAGGACTGGGCCTTGAGGTCTCAAATGTCAAAGTCAAACTCAGTGTTTTATACTTTTTCCCCTTCCTAGGCACCCAGATTTAGAACTTTCAACTACCCTTCTAGCACCAGGTCTTCCTGTATGTCTTCATGCTTCCCACTCTGACTACTGGGAATAAAATCTCTGAACTATAAACTAGGCCCAATTAAATGCTTGCCTATATAAGAGTTGCCATGGTATCTTTTCAAAACAATAGAAAGCCTGATTAAGACAGTCATCATAATATTTATTAATACATGGTCTCTTGGTCAATGTGGAGTTCATTGATTCAGTGATGCTGTCTGGGAGCCCTATGGTTCATCTTACCTTCCCAGAACTACTATACAGAATTGAAACAAGACAGTTTTAGTTATTTTTTATTTAATATTTGTTTGTTTTGTGATATAGAGTCTCATGCCCAAACTGGCCCCATATTTGCTCCATAGCTCATTGTAACCTTGAATTCTTGATCCTTTGGCTCCTATAATCCTCAATGCTGGGATTAGAAATAAGCCATCATGCCCAATCCATAAGGTGCTGTAGATGGTACATACAACTTTATGCTAGGTAAATACTCTACATTCCAAGTGAACTACATACCAAGTTTTAATGTTGTTAATCAAAACATTCTTTTCCAAACCCAGGAGTCCTCAAACCTACACAAAAAAACTATTGGAAAATGAATAAAGCTGTCAGAAGGAGTGGTAGTCCTCTCCAGGGAAGAGAACACCAATTGGTTGTCCAGTATCAGTCAGCCCTGAAAACATACATACAAGTAATATTATAGAGATGTAATAGATTATATTTAAGAATATATAAGTACATATTCAATAATAATTGGTAGAAAATAAGGCCACAAATTTGAAAGAGAGCAGGGAGGGTATGTGGGTAAGATTGAATGGAGGACTGGAAAGGGAAACATGCAGTTATTAAAACATAATCTCAAAAATAAACAAAAATAAATTGAAAATTTTTTCCAAATTAGTGTTACTTAAACCAATGTAAACATGTAAAATGTAAACATAGCATGTAAAATGCAAACTAGATGAAGACACTACCTGAGGTCTTAAGAACTGTGAGTAAATAGAATTTATCTCAGGTTTTAGCTTGAAGGGATATTTTGCAAATGTGACAAATCCAAAGACAAGGACAAAATGATGATTAGACTCCTTTACTAGTGGTTCTGTGAGCAGAAACACTGTCTGCATAGAGTGAGTACAGTTAAAAATTATTTCTTTTGCTTAGATATTCATTTGTATTTTAAACAGGCTTAAAATCACAAGCATATGAGCAAGGTAGTCATCATTGCTATGAGCTAAGGGACCAAGAAAAAGATTAAGAAGCAAGACAGGGATGGGGTCAAACAGAAGAATTAATTACCTGTGACATTTTTAAGACTTAAGGCTACACATTGCCTGTCACCCTCATCTACACCCAGCTCCCTCCAACCTGGGTCCTTACTTTCTGCCTTACAGGCTGCAGCTGTTAGAAGGTAGTGAGTTGACCTTCAGCCTAGTATGTCATCTAAGCTACAGGGACTATGACAATACCTGCCAGGAAGAACAGTATGGAGGATATTATTTCACTGCCTACATTGTAAAGCAGATATTTCCAGTGTGATGGTACTATGGCCTTCCATTTGGGTGGGATTCTGACAATGAATTCGATCTTGGTGAGACAGTAGGGGAGGCTTCTATCCGTCAGAGGCGTCTATGCCCTCTCTGAAATGCTGTCCAGACTGGTCCTCAACAGGGAAAAGTTAAACAGTCTCCTCAGCATTAAACTCTTGTCTTGAACAAGTCACCTGGATTAAAAACATGTAGCTCCAGTGACATTCAATAAGAATACTTTGGGTAAAACTTAAGCATTTATATGCCTTGCTGCGTCTCATAAAGGAGCATTTTTGAAGGAAGATACCAGCAACCCTGTCTAGTAGAAATTTTCCTGGGAGAACAGCATTCAAGAGAAAGCTGAGCTGCGAGAAGAGAGGAAGTTTGCTGGCCTTGTCATAAAGAGTGCATCTTGGGATATCTGCAGATTGTCATGAGGGACTCTAAAAGCCGAGAAGCTGAAAATCAAATGCAGTTTTACTCTGGTCCATCTTCTGTCAGAAAACCCCAGGAGATTCAGAGTACTGATGCAAAACAGTGCTGTTGGCTTCCTTAAACATCCACAACAGTGCTGTCAACTTCCTCACACGTTGGAATCACAGGAAAACATCCTGACAAGCCAATTCTGGGGCCTGCCTGCTACAGACCATGAACCACAAGGACTGGCAGCAGATCCTATGCATACATAAACTTGTTCAAATTTTCAAGTATTTCTGGGTACAATTGAATTTAAGGGTCTCATTTTCCCAACAGAAGTGTGATGTTGTTCCTGCTTTCAAATTTGAGCTACAGCCAGGCAGACTCAACAGGCTGGTCTCAGAGAAGGCTTGACTCAGTGGGGAAGGAGGGAGATGGAACTAAAGTGAAGGCCAATGTGATCAAAAGCCAGCCAAACCTGAGATGAATCCCAGAATCTCCACTTAGATAGCTTTCTGGCTCAGGGGAAAGCACATAACCTTTCTGGCTTTCACTTTTCTTATAGGTAAAAATGAAAATAAAAATACCCAATTTGGAGTGCTTTTATCAAAACTTAAGGCTGTCTATTGAAAACTCTAGCACCTATTGTAAAATCATTAAATAATAAGCACATATATAATACAACATAATATAATATACACTAACAACATAAATATTAATAATATATTTGCATATATGTTTTTATATATGTGTACAGGCATACATGTATGCATTTGAACATGGAGGCTAGATTACAACCTTGGATGTCATTCTTTGGGTACCGTTGAACATGGATTTTTAAAAGAGTTTGTCATGAGACAGGAACATTTTATACACACACACACACACACACACACACACACACACACACACACACATATGTATAAAATCACCAGATCTCAGCCCTGTGGAGGAGAAGATAAGTTGTGGACAACCTATTTGTTACACACACACACACACACACACACACACATATATATATATACATATATATATATATATATACATGTATGTGTATATGTATATGTGCATATAATTGAAGACATGCATATGAACTGGAAACCAATCCTTTCTACAGTTTCCCTTCCCTCAACTCCTCCTAGTTCCAGCCCTACCTTCCCTCTTTTAAAGATCTATATCTCCTCCATCTTTCATCTAAAAAGGCAGGTCTTCAAGAGACAACATGACAAAACAAAATACAATCAGACAAGTGCTGTCATAGCAAGACTAGGCAAGTCAACATAACAGGAGGGAAAATGTCCCAAGAGCAGGCAAAAAAGCCAGAAACATAGCAACTCCCAAAGTTAAGAGTCGCACAAAAGTCACGAAGCTAACAGTCACAATGTATATGCAGAAGAGATGTAGTTTTGAACAGATTTATTTTATTTCTGTGTGTATTGTATTGTGTGTGTGTGTGTGTGTCTGTTTGTGTCTGTGTGTGTGTGTGTGTGTGTGTGTGTGTGTGTATGTGACTTCTGTGTAAGACTCACAGGACTAGAAGAGAATCTTGGTTCCTCTGGAGTTGGGATTATAGGCAGGCATGAGTTGCTGTTTTTCTAACTGCTGATACACTTCTCAGCAATGGTGACTTCTTAACATGGTTTCTTGGAATTGAATACAAGTTTTCTGATTGCCAATTAAGCCATCTCTCCAGGCAGTAATTGTTTTCCAATCTTAATGTAAAGATATCAGAACAAATGAAGTTTAATAGAGATTGAACTCGTTGTGCTTCATGTGGTCCTATAAATGTGACTTCTATTTAACAAACTGCACATGGGCTTTGCACTAGATGGGTAACTGGGTATGAGAAATTCAGAGGAGTAGATGCAAGGCAGTTAGCACATGGAAGCCAACTCACTTTAGTATTACTCTACAAAATTCCATCTCCTACTTTTTAATGTATATTTTATGTAGCATACTGTTACTTTCATTTCATAACAAAATTCTATGAACAAGGAGCTAATCATTTGTCACAGAAATCTAGGGTTGCCACATAACCTGCCAAAGCAGCTTACCCCATAAAAATCATTAATTTGAAACTCTTGTAATACTGCTGTCCTGGGCTGGGGATTTAGCTCAGTGGTAGAGCGCTTGCCTAGGAAGTGCAAGGCCCTGGGTTCGATCCCAGCTCCAAAAAAAAAAAAAAAGAACCAAAAAAAAAAAAAAAAAACTGCTGTCCTGACATGGTTGCTACAAAAATATCTGGATAGTAGCAATGAAAAGAGGAAAAGAGGTTCCATTTTGTGATATCAATCTAAAATCAGTGATGGCCTCAGGTGGGAACGCGAAGCACAGCCATACCTCTGAATATATAATCCTATTCCATGGCTAACATGGTTAAAGATCAGTCAGTATGGAAGTCATGATATCTATGTTCTTTCATTTTGTGAGAATATGGGGTTATATATAGATGGGTCTTCCATTTCATGAGCTATCTGGCCAGCCAGTGTCAAGAAACAAGAGAGTTTCAGGCTGGTGATAGACATCCTCACAATAAAAAAAATGAAAAAAACCATAAGCATGGCATCTGGCATGTTTCTCTGTCTAGGGCATGCATGTGCACATATGTGTGCATGTGGCCACATATACAGTGTGAACCTACGCCAGTATAACTAGTTAGTGAGCTCAAAGACACAGAGGAAAATCTTAACTAAAAAACAAACACACAAGCAAAGCAAAACAAAACAAAAATAAAAACCAACAACAACAAAGCTCTCCAGGGAAAGCATCCAACCCACATACATATGTATTCCCAGAAAACAGCTAACTAGACAGGAATATAGGTCACTCAATGGTATGCCTGAGTTTTATGCAACTCTGGAAGTAGCTGTCTAGAAAGATATCTGGTGGAAAGTACTGACTCTTGGGAATAACCTCCTGAGCCCATCCTCACTTCATCATTTATTTAGAGAAATTTCTTCTGGGGCCTCAGAATTTTTAGCTGAAAAACGGTAAATATTTTTGCAAAGTCTTTTCTGAGACTTCATGTTGATCAATATCTGTTGTGTACCAAATGTAGACCACACATCTTAACATCCTCTGTCAGGAGTCGGGCAATGAATGAAAGTTTTCTTATTTTTAGGAAATATATTTTGACTGGATGCATGAGTAGACAGAAATTTCCAACTGCGTCCAATTCTGTAGAGGTGCTCAGTGCCTCAGAGAAGGCTGACTGTAAACAATATTAGGCTTGAGCCCATGTATGGTGTGTGTGTTTATGCATGTGTGTACAAATAAATGGAGAGACTAGAGGATAATCTCAGGTGTCCTTCCTCAGGATCTACTCTCCTAATTCACTGAGACAGTCTCTTTTTAACCTTTAGCTCATCCTAGGCTAATAAGTCCCTGGGATCAGACTTTCTCTACCTCCCTGTACTTGCATTACAATGTGTTCTGGCATACCTGAATTTATAAGTAGTTTCTGGGATCTAACCTAGATTCTAATGCTGGCATAGTAACTTTGTTACTCAATGAGCCTCCTCTAAGCTCTTGTGAAGTGTCTTTGCTTTCATTTGCATTATCCATGGTTGCTGAATCCAAAGATGAATAGGGTTTGGGAGGTAACTTCAGGTAGTGATATCGTTATATTTCATCCTCATGGCCTTGTTTATTGAAAAGTACAATTATGGGAGCCTCTATTATTCCCATTTTAGAGTTCAGTATGTGAAGCCTTATTATGTTTACACATGATATTAAAAGTTTACATCTACTGTATCAAAAAGCTGGAATGCAAACACAAGTTAATCTCATTGCGAAGCCTTTATTTGCCAACAGTAATGTCTTTTGTCCTTATTGTGAGTCAAAGCTTGTTTGAACTGTCTACTTGTGTGATTTATAGAAGCTTTAAGGAAGATCCGACATACACAGTTCACAACCCACACTGTCTTGGGGCTAATTAATTCAAACGTAGGAGAGAATTGTTTCACCTGAGGACAAGGAGGAAATGATAGAAAAGGTATTTCAGTTTCATGCCAGAGATGAATGCCAGGTGTTTGACAGGAACTCTGCACAGGAGAATGTAAATTTGCCAAGCATCCTGGATAAGCTGCCTTTTTCTGGGGTATACTTATAGTAATGCTAGGCATGTACCAGCAAGAGCCCTCTAAATATCTCTACATACAAAACATTTTAAGGCAAAATTGCTTTAAATTTTATGTAAGTGTAAACACTTTTGATCAGTGTTTCTTATTACGTTGGTCATGTTCAACAATATATTCCTCAGAATAGAAGTTGAGGATGATATTTTGGCAAAATTTTTGAATATGAGAAGAAGCACATGGGATAAGGGTTTATAGGAAATAAGTAAATATAGAATTAACTATAATTGCTGCATTTAAGCAAAGCATGTTTCTTTTCATGAACCCTTTCCTTTTCATCTTAAGCTCATGACCAGTGAAGAGGGGAGGGAGGGAGGTGTTGTAGAAAGCTGTCACCATTTCACGTTTCCCTGTTTTACCCCTTTGCAGTAATTTTTTGGCCTCAATTCACTTGCAAACTCTGAAAGGATGCCTTTCTTACATTGCTGTGGAGCCAGTGATGTCTACACACTACTAAAAACACACAGGAGCTCAATAACTATGCTTTTAGTGATTAATTCGATAAATTTCACTTCTGGTGTTAAAATAAAATTGTTGAACTAAAAGCTGCCTTTAGCATTTCCTTATTCTAGAGTTTCAGTTAGGGAAAAACCTTAATGATTAGCTACAAAATGGTCATAGAAAGGTCTAGACAGAATCAGTGAAAGGCCAGGACAAAGCAAGAGTTTTCCTTTCTATTAAGCAGCTGTTCTGTGATAAAGTAGCTTTCTGTTTGACTCTTTAGGAATTATTTAATAACTATGTGAAGTTATTATGTTTATTTTAAATAACTAACATGGTAAAAATTAAGAAATGCTTCTATTCATACTAATTATATATACTTGCCATCATATGACATTTTTGCATATGCATATAATGCATTTCAAGCATATTCTCTCTATTAGTCTCTCATCTTTTTCCTACTCTGAAGTTCTCCCAAGTGTATTATCATAATCATTTTAAGAATTATATTTTACCAATGTGGAATATAATAACATTGTTGCAAAATAAGCAATATGGTGTTTTACTTTGTCTCCTCCTCCTTTTTTTTCTCCCCTCCCTATTCCTCTTCTTTGTCATGCTGATTTTATATCAAGGTCCACATGCTAGGTAATCACTCTACCACTGAGCCATACCCTTGATCATTTTATTTATTCCAGGAACTGAATAAAAGCAGGAAGTTGAATCAAAGGCAAAGTATTTTCACAGGGAAGGAGTCTCTGGGGGAAGCCCACTGATATCTAGAGAACAGCTAAATACATTGGAAACATAAACCAGGACATGATAGTCTCTCTCTTCTCATCATTGGTGCTATGATTATTCTTATCAGCAGAACTTCAGCAAACTTACTCTAAACAAATGATTCATGCAAGTCATAGGAGTTTCCCAACAAAGAGTGACCAAAGAAACAGTGGCTTGGGCATTTCAAAGAAACAGGGTAGGTAGTGTCAAAATTGGGACTTGGAAAACATACACTAAAAATTTATATACACGGGGAAGTATTATATTTTCAGCAAAATAATATATACAAGTTTAAAATTTACACTTGAATAATTATAAAGAAAATGCTAATGCACTTTATAAGCATAGGATGATGTTAATATACATTTTCATCTGGTGAAGAATAAGTAATATTTATCTAAAGGCATATGTAGTTGGGAAGAGATAATGGTAGGTGAGCCCCAAAATCCATCAGATTCTACTTGTATAGTTAAATCACACTAGTTCCCCAAAATAAGTTTGTAGATCCTTCTCTGCAACCTACGAAATATTATCATGAAAGCCAGAGGAAACTTCTGGCACTTCTGAGATTCAAATTTCTCCATCCTCAACATTACATGAGCAGTAACAATTATGAGAGAGACAGGACCCTCGAAGACTGAGTTGTACAGCTCACAGCTGTCAGGATGCACCTTTTATGAGTTGTCATTCATTCTGGGTAGGTTCAGTGATGCAGCTGTTTGTAAGTTAGCCATGCTCCTGAAATACCCTTCATTCATAGTCCTGAAAGAAACACTAATAATATCACTGATTTATTAATTTCAAATTAAGTAGTATACTTTTTGTTTCATTGCTTGTTTTTTGTTTTGTTTTGTTTTTATCTGTTACTGGTGCCCTAATTAATATAAAAAGTTTGTTCACATCTACTCATGAAACATTACACAGCATCCAGCATTCTCTGTCCTTGCATATTCTCTCTGTCCCATGCATAGCCAAATATGAATAGACTCTACATAATTTAGGAAT
Source organism: Rattus rattus (assembly GCF_011064425.1). Classification (NCBI taxonomy): domain Eukaryota; kingdom Metazoa; phylum Chordata; class Mammalia; order Rodentia; family Muridae; genus Rattus; species Rattus rattus. The sequence goes on from NC_046163.1 coordinate 77,966,588, forward strand.
ATCATTTTAAAAATGCAATAAATAGGCTTGCATGCATTGTCCTCTAACTCACTTCTGCTAAGGCAATAGGGAATTCATTTCTCTTGCATTCAATATGAAAAAAGAAGTTATATTCCAACTTGATAGAACTGTGGATAAACATTAAATCATTTTCCATGACACTTATCATACAGTCTAGAATGGTATTCAAAGTTAATAATTCCTAATTCTAAACACTTCTTGACTACATGAGGTGAAAGCAGACAGAACACTGCAACTAGTAACTCTTGTTCTCTGGTACACACTAGAGATGGATTCCACAAAGGAATCCCTGGTACTTGTCAAATCTTGTGGTTAAAGGTTTTTTGTCTATTAAAGACTATGTCTAACTTAACCACCCACTTAAGAAAACAGCACATTCCCTATGTTTTTATGAAAACTAAACAGATGGGCAGTCATAGAGAGGGTTAGCAGAAAAACACAACATTTCTATGTAACAGCTGGACTATTGATAATATCTAGTGTTTAGCTATCACCTATAATTTTAACATTCTATGCTAGAGAAAGGTTCCTCAAGAATCCGGAACGGTATGAAATTTACAAGACTCCTGAAATAAGTAAAAATTACAAGGTTCAGGAGCTCCTAAAATTTACAAGGTTCACAAGACCCTTTGTACAACACAATGTTTACATGCAACAAACAACTGCTGAGGGAAGAGATTCTCAGACCAGTCCAGGGGTCTTCAAGTAATGCAGACAGCTATAGGGTTTCAGCTTCTGTGATTCACCACTCAGAGTAGGAGGGGTTTTGTATTGATTTAGTTTCCACTGCATCATCCCTGTTCCTATACCTGGCTTCTGTAAACATGTTAGTTCCACAAGGAAGACATCAAAGGAATCATTTCTAATTTTCTTTGGTCTGGGGTGAATATATATTTGTTCTTGTCTGCCCAGGAAAAGTCACATAACTATTATTGAAATTCAGAGATAGGTCTGTCTATTCAAAGTTCTACTGATATACAGAAAATATGATTATCATCACCTATCTAGAGTGTTTTTGATCTTTATGGACAGATACATGAATATATGATCAACTACTGGGCTCTTAAGTTTCTGTCATTTTCTTATAAATATGACTATAATGAATAATTAGATATAGGTTAATGTTTTCCAAAACCTGTTTAGGCTTCATTACTGTAGGAGGAACAGCCTAACTTTTTATTGAATTATCCATTTTACTATATTTTGCAATAATTTGTGATTACCTTGATAGGGATTTATTAAATGAGTAGAATCTGGTTGTATCTCAATAAAAACTTCATATTTTCCATGTCTCTCCTTAAATATAGCATTGGGCCTATTTGCTTTAGGGTTAGGATATTCTGGGAAACTTTCATGTTATCCCATCTAACTTAACGACTGGCTTCATCTCTATTTGTCAAATATGCCACTCCAGCCCTAAAATGCTTTTTGGAATTTGTAGCTATAATCATATTTGGTGCAGATGCCATGCTAGGACAAACTACCACGGGCAGTTTAACACAGTGAAAATATTATTCATCTTCTTGGAGGAGAGGAATGCATGGCAGCAAAGAAGCCACTCAGAGTAGAAAAGACGTGCATCTTGATGGTGGCTCCTCCTGGGAAATAGTGTTGACATGATGACAATCCTACAAAAATTGTTACAGCCAGACCTGTGGCATATCCAGTGCCATACTTACCAATTATTTGATGTTTGCTCCTCTTGACCTAAGTTAGGTCTTGACTACACAGAGCTTTTTCCTCCTGATTAGAGCTAGAGTGTGTGTGCGTGTGTGTGTGTGCATGTGTGTGTGTGTGTGTGTGTGTATGCATGTGTGTGTTCGTGTGCTTGTGTGTATCTGTGCTTGTGTGTGTGTGCATGCACATGTGCCTGCACATGTGTTAATAATCTTATTTATATTCATGGGAATGTGGAGTGTGAATACCTGTTTACATGTATGTCCCTGTGTGTAAAATCCAAATAACAACTCTGAGGATCATTCTGTTAGGGTCTCTCATTGGCCTCTAACTCTCCCATTATGTGGACATGATTGCCAAAAAGCATCCAGAATCCTCCTGTTTCTAGCTCCACAACACTGGGATTATGAATATAAGCCACTACATACAGTTTATGTATGTGAGCCTGAGACACAAACCTTGCATTTCATTCTTGTATGGCAAGCATTCTACTGACTGAACTACCTTCCCAGGTCAAAGAGCTGAGCACACTAGCAAGTGAGTGAACCTAACTTATGAACTAAAGCAAAACCTGATAGTGGTAATTATAATAATGAAAAGGATGCCTAACAATATTTCTTATAACACAATACATTGTTTACACAGCAAATTTTTAGAAATTAAATACTTACTAGTATTGTATTTCACCCTTTATTTATATAAGAAATATAGTCTTTCTAGAGAATGATACCCAGAATTGTATATATACGAAGTATTTATTATATAGGAACATCAATGAGCATACACTCTTGGCTTCTGTTAGCTCTTAGTTTCATAGTAAATTTAAACATATGGTGGTGCAGTATCAAAATCTGCAGTAAAGAAGAATGACTTTGGATTCCTCATCCTTCTGCCTCTACATTCTGAATATTGAGATTTCAGTAATACATCACTGCGTCTCATGTATATGGTGGTGCTCTAACCCAGGGCTTCCTGCATGTTAGTCAAGTTCTCTATTAACTGATCTCCAGTCTCAGAATTGCTTTGAATTTTCTCAACAATTCATTGCCTTCGCCCTGGAGGTACCCTTTTTTGTTCGCAATATTCTTTCAATATGTATGAAATAAGAAATCAACACCCTAAATAATTTTTTGCTGAGTATACGGAGAATAAGATATCTACAGGATGGCTTTCTACATGTGGGCTTAGGAGTGAGCACATGTTTAATACCAGAGTAAATCTTTGTTAAAATTTCCTCATTGAAAAAAAATTTTGCTCAGATTTTTAAAAAATTCTGGAAAAATTACAAGCTTGGGTACAAATATCTTCTCCTGGAATTGGTTATATCATTTGTGCATGTGCAAACTATAATGGATTCATGTGGTTTCCAAGAAATGTATACTTTAAGTAAATCAAGACATGTTTACACAAATGCTAGCTGGGATATAAAATGAACCACTATTTCTTTGGCATAAGTTAAATTGAATTTATTAATACTTTAAGTTGAAACCAGAGATCAAATGTTCCCTGTAAATGTTTTTTGTTCTCAAGTCACTTCCTATAACTGATATTTTAGACATGGAGTGCCGTGTGTGGTATTGGTTTTCTTTCTGTATTTTCTACATTCTTTATAGTATTTAACTTCAGAGCTATATGCTATTTCAAACTAATTACTTTTAGTTCCTGTAGAAATTTTTATTTAAGAAGTAATTCCAGGGGTGGTTGCAAGAGCATAATGCATATCTGAAAGGACAGGGTGATGAGTAGGATTGAAATGCATGTTGTGAAATTTACAAAAAAATCAAAAAAAATTTAAATAAGTCATTCCATATACTTTTGACTTTTGTGGCTCTTAAAATATTTCCCAGGAATGGGGAGATGACCCTTCCTGAAATAGTTTTGCTGAGCAAGCAGGAAGACCCCAATCCAAATTCTTTGTCCCCTTTTAAAAATCTAGGTATATCCACATATACATCTGATACCCTGTGTTTTGTGAGGTAGAGAAATAGCATATTCACTAGGATTTGCTGCTTACTCTCTGAGCTCAAGTTCAGTAAAGTGACCTGGACAAAAGTATTAAGGTGGATAGTTATAGCAAACTACACCAATGCTTTCATCTGGCTTCAGTAGTTGTACAGAGTGCATGTACATTATTATCATGAACACGTGTGAATATCCATACACGTACACACACACACACACACACACACACACACACACACACACACACACACACACACAATCATTCATATAAACCAAATTCTTCCCAGGAGTATTTCAGTGTAAATTAGACTCTGAATAGGATACTAGGCTTATTTTTGAGAAATTGTGGAGCACAGAAAATTGATAAAAGAACAACAGCAGGAACATACCAATATTTTGTCATGGCAAACAACACTGCATGCACTGGCAGGCAAAACTGGTAATCAACATGAGTCAAATGATTAGTCCTCATGCAAACAAGTCTGCATCCCAGTTGCAAGATTAGAGACCTTGGTACAATCACTGGAGAAGCAGCTATTAACAGGCTTCACACAAGCTGTAACATTCTGGAGCTAAGTGAACTACTTACAATTTGGAGAAATACTAGAACCCATGGGCAAGAATAGAACACCAATCCATGAATGAGGCCAGATACTGTGAGTTGCCATCACAGAAATATAAGAGTGATGCCAAGGTTTACTTAGAATACAAGGCAGGCAGTGGATTGAGAAGCAAGGATGATATGGAAGCAGATGCTATGGATGATAATGAAAGCAATGTCAGGAAATGAAGTAACTAATGCTAATTGCAAAGGAAATATTGACAGCTAAGCAAGAGAGATGGTAGAGTCATGAAGATAATAAGGAAGATTCTAGACCTATGCTGGAAATGTATATCTGTTGAGGGTATACATGCACCCTTGAATATTTGCACATATACCTCTGTGTGTGTAGGGGGGTATGTGGTATGTGTGTATGAGATGATTTGCAACAAAAAGACCCGACAAAGAAAGAGAACTTCAGAAAAATTTCTTTTATGAATGTCGACGCAAAAATACTCAGTAGAATTTTGCGAACTGAATCCAAGAACACATAAAATAATCATCCACCATGATCAAGTAGGCTTCATTCCAGGCATGCAGGGATGATTAATATACAGAAAACCATCAATGTAATCCACTATATAAATAAACTGAAAGATAAAAACCACATGATCATTTCATTAGATGCTGAGAAAGCATTTGACAAAATCCAACACCCCTTCATGATACAAGCCCTGGAAAGAACAGGAATTCAAGGCCCATACCTAAACATAGTAAAGCCATATACGACAAACCAGTAGCTAACATTAAACTAAATGGAGAGAGACTTGAAACAATCCCACAAAAATCAGGGACTAGACAAGCCTGCACACTCTCTCCCTACTTATTCAATATAGTTCTCGAAGTCCTAGTCAGAGTAATAAGACAACAAAAGGAGATCAAAGGGAAATATGTTGGAAAGGAAGAAATCAAAATATTACTATTTACATATGATATGATAGCATATTTAAGTGATCCCAAAAGGTCCACCAGAGAGCTATTTAACCTGATAAACACCTTCAGCAAAGTGGCTGGGTATAAAATTAACTGAAATAAATCAGTAGTCTTCTTCTTCACAAAAGATAAACAAGCCGAGAAAGAAATTAGGGAAACAACACCCTTCATAATAGTCCCAAATAATACAAAATATGTCAATGTGACTTTAACCGAGCAAGTGAAAGATCTGTATGATAAGAACTTCAAGCCTCTGAAGAAAAAAATTGAGGAAGACCTCAGAAGTTGGAAAGATCTCCCTTGCTCATGAATTCGCAGAATTGATAGAGTAAAAGTAGCCATTTTACCAAAAGGGATCTACAGATTCAATGCAGTCTCCATCAAAATTCCAATCCAATTCTTCATAGAGTTAGACAGTACAATTTACAAATTCATCTGGAATGACAAAAAAACCCAGGATAGCTAAAACTATCCTCAACAGTGAAAGGACGTCCAGGGGAATCTGTATCCCTGGACCAAGCAGTGTTACAGAGCAATAGTGATAAAACCTGTATGATATTGGAACAGACACAGGCAGATAGACCAGTGGAATAGAATTGAAGACCCAGAAATGAACCTGCACACCTATGGTCACTTGATTTTGACAAAGGAGCCAAAACCATCCAATGGAAAAAAAGTAGCATTTTCAGTGAATGGTGCTGGTTCAACTGGAGGTCAGCATGCAGAAGAATGCAGATTGATCCATTCTTATCACCCTGTATAAAGCTTAAGTCCAAATGGAACAAGGACCTCTGAATCAAACTAGATACACTCAATGTAATAGAAGAAAAAGTGGGCAAGAATCTCAAACACATGAGCACTGGAGAAAATTTCCTGAACAAAACACCAATGGTTTATGCTCTAAGATCAAGTTTTGACAAATGGGATCTTGTAAAGCTAAAAAGCTTCTGTAAGGCAAAGGACACTGTCATTAGGACAAAATGGCAACCAACAGATGTGGGGAAAAGGTCTTTAGCAATCCTGCACCTGATAGAGGGCTTATATCCAAAATATACAATGAACTCAAGAAGTTAGACCACAGGGAGACAAATATCCCTATTAAAAAATGGGGTTCAGAACTAAACGAAGAATGCACAGCTGGGGAATGCCGAATGGCTGAGAAACACCTAAAAAAAATGTTCAACATCTTTAGTCATAAGGGAAATGCAAATCAAAACAACCCTGAGATTCCAGCTCACACTAGTCAGAATGGCTAAGATCAAAAACTCAGGTGACAGGAAATGCTGGCGAGGATGTGGAGAAAGAGGAACACTTCTCCATTGTTGGTGGGATTGCAGACTGGTACAACCATTCTGGAAATCAGTCTGGAGGTTCCTCAGAAAATTGGACCTTGCACTACCTGAGGACCCAGCTATACGTCTCTTGGGCATATATCCAAAAGATGCCCCAACATGTAACAAAGACACATGCTCCACTATGTTCATAGCAACCGTATTTATAATACCCAGAAGCTGGAAAGAAACCAGATGCCCTTCAAAAGTGAAATGGATAGAGAAAATGTGGTAAATCTACACAATGGAGTACTACTCAGCTTTCAAAAACAATAACTTCATGAAATCGTAGGCAAATGGATTGAACTAGATAATATCATCCTGAATGAGGTAACAGAATCACAGAAAAACGTACATGGTATGCACTCATTGATAAGTGGATATTAGCCTAAATGCTCAAATTATGCAAGATGCACAGACCACATGAAACTTAAGAAGGATGACCAAAATGCGGATGCTTCACCCCTTCTTTAAAGGGGAACAAGAATACACTTAGGAGGGGATAGGCAAGCAAAGTTTAGAACAGAGACTGAAGGAATGCTCATTCAGAGCTGCCCCATGTGTGGCCCATACATATACAACTACCAAACTAGATGAGATGGATGAACCAAAGAAGTGCAGGCTGACAGGAACCGGATGTAGATCTCTTCTGAGAGACACAGCCAGAATATATCAAATACATAGGCGAATGCCAGCAGTAAACCACTGAATTGAGAATGGACCCCCATTGAAGGAATCAGAGAAAGGACTGAAAGAGCTTGAACTCGCTTGAGACCCCATATGAACAACAATGTCCACCAACCAGAGCTTTCAGGAACTAAGCCACTACCCAAAGACTATACATAGACTGACCCTGGGTTCCAAATTCATAGGGAGCAATGAATAGCATAGTAGGAGCACCAGTGGAAGGGGAAGCCCTTGGTCCTGCCAAGGCTGGACCTCAGTGATTGGGATTGTTGGGGGAGGGTGGTAATTGTGTGAGACTGGGAAGGGGAACACCCATATAGAAGGGAGTAGAAAGGGATGTTAGAGGGATGTTGGCCTGGAAACCGGGAAAGGGAATAATATTTGAAATGTAAATAAGAAATTGCCAATTTAATAAAGATTGAAAAAAAGAAAAGAAAATTCAAATGACTATGCTAAGGCAACAAAGACAGCAAGTATGGTAGCATAAAGAATTATCACTCCTTGTTCATACTTCTTTTTCAAGAGCAAAGAGCTAGGATTCTGAATGAAATTATAGCAGAACTGACCAATCTTTAATGTTGTGTCCCAAATTCATCTTTATAATAACATCATTAATCATAACAAATAATGCATGTTCTTGATTCAATAAATCCACCAGGATTTTTACATATAATATATATGATGCATTCATGGCTGTAACAAAATACTGGACAAAAACTTCTTAAAGGAAAAAGTTTACTTTGGCCCACAGTTTGAGGGAAGATTCCATCATGGCAGGTAGTAGGACCATGAAACACACATGGCCACAATGTCCACACACTCTGAAAGCACTGAGTGGTGAGACTTGGTAGACATCATTCTTTCTGACTTTTGTGCAATCAGGATGCCAGCTCATGTATGGTACCAATCACAATTAGAACAGGTCTTTTGTATCCAGGTCTTTACGTTTCTTTTCAGTACTAAACAGAGGTTTTCCTCTTAAGTGATTTTAGGTCTTGTCAAGTTGACTACTCTTGTTACACCTCACATAGTGCATTATTTAATCATTCCAATATTCATCTAAGGTACATATCTCTGTATAACTTTACAGTGAAGGGAGCAGGCACAGACACCTGAAGCAATTACCTAACACACAGTCAAAGCATGTCTAATAAACTATATTAAATCCTATGGAAATTCCTGACACTTTTTACTATTTGTGCAACTGTAAAGCTAGTGTTACATTACATTGAGCTATCTCTGTTTCTTCCTTGCCTTCTGCAAAGGAGATGGGGGAGAGAGTCGATAGCTTCTGTGGTTCCTTTTCTGGAAGCACACACTGGATCAGTGGGTGGTAAGTGACTGGAGTGTATACATATATAAATATATATGTATGCTCCAGCTAGTTCCATCCAAAGACCATTTCAATCTACTTTCATGGCATAGTTAAAAGTAGAGTTGAGTGCCAGTAAAGGTACCTCTTTCATAAGCCAAAGCAATCCATCTTATCTAAACTAAGTAACATAGATGAACACTTTAAGTTCAGATTGGGCATTGGGAAAACTAAAAATATTTCAGAGGTAAATTCTGTGACTGCTTAATTTTTGATGATCAATAGTGATATCTCAAATGTAGAGGAGAAGAAAAATGTCTATGTAGTAGGTACATACAATTAAAAGCCACACATAGGAATTCCTCAAGTAGAGAACTAACATTCAAAACAAAGGCATGAAATTAATTGAAAAAAGTTTAAAAATAAATACTATTTTGCTGTGTATGTTCATGTGTTTGCACAGGTGACTTGTGGGTGCACATGTACGTGCATGTGACTTCGCATATGTTTGTGTAAATGTGTGTGTTTATGTGTGTGTGTGTGTGTGTGTGAGAGAGAGAGAGAGAGAGGGAGAGAGAGGGAGAGAGAGGGAGAGAGAGAGACAGAGAGAGAGAGAGAGAGAGAGAGAGAGAGAGAGAGAGAGAGAGAGAGAGAGAGAGAGAGATGGTGACTTTGTTCCCAGGTGAATGTGTGCCCTGGTGACTATGTATACGTGTGTGTGTGTGTGTGTGTGTGTGTGTGTGTGTGTGTGTGTGTGCAGGTGACTATGTACATATGTATGTATGTGATTATGTACCAGCTGTGTGTTTTTGCAGGGAATTATATGTGCATGTGTGTGAAGGCCTTAAGTGTTCTCTACCTTATATTGAGAGGTATCTCGCAGAATCTGAAGCTCACCATTTTAGCCAGGTAAGCTTCAGAGAGCCTGCTATCTCCCCTTTCCCAGAACTGGAACTGCCTAAAACTGTACCTGACACTACATTCATTCATCCTTTCATGCATTAATTCATTTTTTTATATGGAAGTTGGAGAACAACATAAGGTTCTAAGGCTGATAATGAAAAGACGTTGCCAACTGCACCATTTCTCCAGTCCTTAATGCTGTATAGTATTTTACTCCAAAGTTTATTTAAAAGGCAAAAACCTATGTTCAGGTGAACCATTTTTAGAATTTCCTGACTTACACCTCCTTTGATTTCATGCAGTTAAGTGATGTATTTCATAAGCCCTACCTTCATCAAGTACTATAGCTGACATGGTTGACATTGGAGAAGAGATAATGCCAATTGAAGAATTGCCGCCATCAGATTGACCTGGGGGAATGTCTGTGTGTCATTTTCTTAATTGGTAATGGATATAAGAACATATAACCATGTATGTTGCTATCCCCTGAGCAAATGGGCCTGAGATGGATAGGAAAAAATGGCTAAGAGTGAATTGGAACAAGCAAACCAGTAAGCAGCTTTCCTCCAAGCTCTCTCTTTAATTCCTGCCTCCAGGTTCCAGCCTTCAGTTTCCCAGCTTTCATCAAATACAGATTGTCCCCTGGAAGCCAAATAAGACCATTCTTTCTCACACAGATTATCATAACACAGAAGGTAAACTAGAAAACCATGTCACATCTATGACATTCTCTTCCAGGTCCCTCACAAATCACATCTACAGGTATCTTGACAAATGTCTCACATCCTTAATTTGATTTCTAGAAGAACAGATGTGTCCTTCCTCATGGCAAATATCTTTATCTTCTTGTGAAATCTACTATCTTTCTGCTCTAATTTTAGATTGAGTGCTCCTGTTAGACCTACATGTAAATATTACTTTCTAAAAATATTTTCCTGATTCATTCAGTATATACTCATTTCTACCTCTTTTCATGGAAGTGATTTACAACTATTCTGGGATAATAATAGTCTATAATTACATATGCACAGTAGTACATGTGGCATGTCAATGGTCATAGGAACAGGTTTTCTGTCAACATTGCAAATACCTCTTTTACTTTTCAGAGCTAGCTATTTAATGACTAAAAATGATCCCTTCAGTGTTATCTCAACCCAGAAACAAAAGGGTGCAGTTTCAAGGTCAAAGATTCTAAGAAAGCTCCTAGATCTAGATGTAAATAATGGATTAATTCTACACTTACTGTAATGGTGAGAGAACTAAGGAGGAGAAAAGGCAACTTGCCCCTCTCATAGAATAATTTGATGTGATTACTGAAATAACAATTGTCACGGGAATATGACTTTTAAGGTTGGATTATTTTTTTTACTCATCATAGTTTGGTCATAAAATGTTAAAATAATCAACTTTATTTAATTTACAACACAATAGTTAGCAAATCATACGTACAACAAGCACTCTTATTCCTTCTTTAAAACTCAGAGAAACAAGATGTACTTGTTGGGGCTTCCAGGTATTTGTGAAATTCGACATGTAATATTCAATCTTCTTGTCAATTCGACTGGATCTAGAACACTTTCTAACATGTGTCTTCTGTAGTTTCTAGCTTGTGCTAATTGAGATGGAGAACTTCACTCTAAATGTGGGTTGCATGTATCAGAGTTCATCTCTTTCTCCTTCTCGACTATAAATAAAATATGACCTCATGATACTATTTCCATGCATTTCCCATTATGAAGGACTATACTCACAAACTTTAAGTCATATTACATATTTTTTCCTAACTTGTCTTTGTCACATATTTTCTGACAGTAACAAAAAAAGTAATTAATACAGAACAAGCATCCTATTCTGGGAAATCTGTCACAAGGAAAAAGAGTTAATAATCTGAGCCTTGTCATCTTTATGTGCTGTCACTATAATATTATTATAAGATGATGTAATGCTGGATTTTGGAAATTATTTAAAGGCAGCTTATTTTTTAACTCTAGGTCATTTGTAAGAACAAGAGCTCAGTCTTTCTTAGTCTGTTTTTGCAAGACCTATAGACTGGGTCTGAGTTTGTAAAAATGTTTCCTCAATGATGTGCAGCTTTCAAGCCTTGGATGATTAATCATCAGATAATGTGCTTCCTCTAGATGTATGAGAATCATAGTTTGGATCCCTCGAACACACATACAAACACGGTGGGTGTGGCTATCATATGCAATTCCAGTATACAGATGGTAAAGACAAGGAATCACCACATCAAGATGGCTAATCAAATTACCTAGAGAGGTGAACTCTGGATAAAAAGAGAGATCTTGTCTTAGTGTATAAGGAAGAATGATAAAAGATGATATCTGATGTCAGCTGTAGACTGTCACACACAGTCCTACATGTATGCATTCAATGTCAACAGCACACATATATATACACACATTATATTTCATCTCTCTCTATCTCTCGATCTCTCTCACTTGTAGACAGGCAAGATCAGCTATACACAGGTGAATGTATGCATACTACACAAAAAACCAACACTCCTACATGTATACATGCAAAATCACCCATGCACAGGTGAATGTACACATACTACATGACAAACACAACACATGCACACTCCTATATGTATAAATACAACATCAATCATATACAGGTGAATGTGATTATTTATGCACATGTACACACATACTATGTTACACACACACACACGCACACACGCACACACACACACACACCCTCACACACACACACACACACACTCACACACACACACACACACACACCCTACCCTGCCTGGATTTCCAATGGACTCAACTGTTTTTCTTCTCACCTTCCTCTGACTTGTTGTTTTTACCTGTTTAAATATAGGAAACAATGAGACAATACATTTTCTTGTCATCTGTTTTTTAACAGATATATTATGTCTGCTTCTGTGCAGGTTTTCAATTTGGAATAAACAGTGAGTGGAATAAACAGGTATGCTCCAGTCATGTTAAAGTTTGTAATCTTTGCATCCTACAGCCAGAACTCCCTTTTATTCAGTTCACACTTGTTTTCTGGGTCAGAAATCTCCCTCTCTAGTCACATTCTGCATTAAGAATAAGGGGAAAATACCCTTCTCAGGGATGCTTATCTTGACCTCTGTTTCCTATTGACAGAACAGGGGAGCAACTCAGAGCTGCTATCACTGTGAGTTCTGCAGGGACAGGCGTGTCTTATCTTATGCTCAACCAGAAGATAAATGGACCAGGGCATTCCAATATCTCAGTAAAGGGAGATCCCAAAGTAAAAGGCCAGTCTCAATTCCTAGGGGTCTTCTTTTTTTTTCCCCATCTTTATTAACTTGAGTATTTCTTATTTACATTTCGATTGTTATTCCCTTTCCTGGTTTCCAGGCCAACATCCCCCTAACCCCTCACCCTCCCCTTCTTTATGGGTGTTCCCCTCCCCATCCTCCCACCATTACCAACCTCCCCCAACAATCATGTTCACTGGGGGTTCAGTCTTGGCAGGACCAAGGGCTTCCCCTTCCACTGGTGCTCTTACTAGGCTCTTCATTGCTACCTATGAGGTTGGCGCCCAGGGTCAGTCCATGTATAGTCTTTGGATAGTGGCTTAGTCCTGGAAGCTCTGGTTGGTTGGTATTGTTGTTCATATGGGGTCTCAAGCCCCTTCAAACTCTTTCAGTCCTTTCTAAGATTCCTTCAATGGGGGGTCCCGTTCTCAGTTCAGTGGTTTGCTGCTGGCATTCGCCTATGTATTTGCCGTATTCTGGCTGTGTCTCTATGGAGAGATCTACATCAGGTTCTTGTCGTCCTGCCCTTCTTTGTTTCATCCATCTTACCTAATTGGGTGGCTGTATATGTATGGGCAACATGTTGGGGCAGGCTCTGAATGGGTGTTCCTTCTGCCTGTGTTCTAAACTTTGCCTCCTTATTCTCGTAGGGGTCTTCTTGATGACAATCTGAGACCCAAATGATTCTTCAGAATGCCTTCTCTACAAATCTCTTATTGTGTGCCTTTAGAAAGATTCCCTAACAGGCCAGGTATCCAAATAGTGCTTTGACCTTTTATATGCTTTCATTTAAAACACCAGGAATTCAGCCAGAAAAAGTGGAGAAAAAAAAATTTGAGTTTAAGGTCTTTGTTTTCATTCCATTCTTTTCAGTCATCCCCTGAAGTTTGTGGTCCTTTCTTCTGGACCCTTGGCTTCCAAAGCAAATTGCTAAGTATTCTTTTTCTCCATCATCTCCTTCACATACTACTATGTTGGACTTGACAGATGTTGAAACTACTTGTGAACTATTTAATGTGACCCTTTCCACTTCTCCATTCCAGATATTATATGTGAGTTTTTTCTTCTGTTTTCAACAGGGTCACTATCTTGGAGCAGACATTGCCTTGGCCAAGTTTTCATGACACTTAATGTAATTCCCAGGCCTATTTTCATGGCTCTATTGGCACTCCTTCATTAAAAGAGAGGGTCATGGGACCCTTCATGCCAGTCTAACTTCTCTACCTTCCTCCAGCTCTAAGTGATCTTGAGAGATGCTAGAGAATATAAGAAGTGAAAGGTTACCTAAAAAGGATATTTCCTGGTGCGACCTCCTGAAGATCATCTTCCATTATTACCTGGGGCTTACACTGATGATGTTTTCTTGTGTCCACCTATGAACCTGTAAGTAACTCCTCTCCTATGTACTGCTAGTAAGTACAAAGCAAAGTTGAACTTTGGTTGAATCATACTTTGCTGGCATTGATTCCTTGGCTTTGAATTGATGTTTATATTTCCTCAGGAAAAAAATAAGGTGGCAAGAGTCTCGAGCAGGTTTAAGTGTCCAGACTACAGTGTGGTGTGATGAATGTCCATGAGCCTCTCCAAGAGAGTAAGTCTGAGGAGCATCATGGTTAGCTGTGGGATAAATGAATGAGCAACAAGTGGGCTAGTTGGAAATGTGAGTCAGGTACTGCATTGTATTCTGTAATTGGGCCCTCAACTTCTGTGGTATGAAAGCATACTTGCAAGCAAGGGAGGAAAGGCCAAATTATTCTTTCAGTTTTTTAAAATATTTACAAATTCCTCATACATAGACATAAGGTAGGTAGATGATCATTTATAATTCATCCTTTATGTATTTATGGTACGTGTGTTTGTGTGTGGGTATGTGTGTTTTGTATGTGTATGTGAGTGGGTTTCTGGATGTATGCTGTGGAAATGAGTATGTGGAAGGTGAGAGTCATCATCATCAGGTGCTTCTTTGGTCACTGAGTGCTCTTCACATTATTTTATGGACATGATCTCTTACTGAATGTGGAACTCATTGACTCTGGTAGAGTGGGTCAGAGATCTGCTCGCTACTGTTTCCTAGTACTGGGGTTATATATGAATGCCATCATGTCTACCTTATATGTGTATCTTAAGTATGTGATCCATGTCAAAGACACCTCCATTGACCTGTCAATGTCATCTCTTTGTGACTTGTGATAACATCTACTTACAGCACTTTGGTGACTGGATGCACTCATGCACTGTGTAAATATCAATTAAATCTACTTGACACATTAATCACCTCAAATATTCATGGTCAAATAATTACAATTTTGTGTTCTGACCACATCGTAGTATACTATATTATTATTAAGTTGCATTGGAATGCACTAGATCAGCAAAAGTTACTCCTCTCCGGGCCAGTTTTATAACTCTTGATTCATATGGGATCTTCCCATGATGATTCTCTCTAGCCTCTGCTAGTACTATTCTATTCTACATGTATAGGACACTTTTATTGGCTTCCATAGGCTGAGAAGATACATTATTTGTCTTTCTAGATCTAACTTATTTCTTATAACAAAATGTTTTTGCAGTCCTTTCCTGTTGTCTTTACGGCAATTGTGACAGTACACAGGCTCCGACATTGATGGGAGAGTGTGTCTTCCCTATGCACTGGTGTATATTTCTTATTCTTTCTCAAACATATCTTTAAAATCACATTAAAATGAAAATAATAATATAGATGATTTGGAGGCTTGGACAAAAACTCAATCAGAAAAGTGCTTCCAACATAAGAATGAGGACCTGAGTTTGATTCTCCGGCTCATTTGGAAAAAAATAAATAAAAGCTGATGTGGAACATTCTTTAAATCACACTGTTAAGAAATTTGAGGTAGCCATGTCTCTGCAGCTCACTGATCAGCCTCCTTGCTGAGGTCCTGGTGAAGTTTCATTAAAAAGGTGGATGGAAGGTACCTGAGTGTACTTGTGGCCAACAAATGCACAAGCACACACACACACACACACACACACACACACACACACACACACACACATAGAAACTCACACTGCTGTGAACTATACATTGACATGTATACACATATCCATATGCTGACATATGTAGATATACACAGACACACTGATAAATAGCTATCTTTTGCATTATATTTTATAGTGCTTATACAGAGCAGTAAGAGAAATCAGTCACAAAGTATCCAAACTTTATACTCATATTGATTCTCAGATGAAAGGAAATAATAATTAATAATAATAATAATAATAATAACAATAAAATCTCTCAAAATAGTTGAGTTTAATAATAATGATTGTTCCATCCCGCCTCTTCCAGGATATTCCCTAAGCCTAGAGGATGTCTGAGCCAACGGAAGATGGTGAGTATGTGTGACACCAACATTTAGCTATGGCATGGCCATTATATTTCACAACTTATGACAGCCGTGATTACCTGCACAAGTTCTATGGAAGATCAGGCCCTCAACATCCTGTCACAGAGGAAGAGCTCACCATACCCCACCTCCTCTTAGGATCTATAGGCAATTAATATTTGGAGGGGAGCAAAAGACATTTTCGTCAGTGAAATGGCAACTGGTAAGTGTCCCATGCTCCTGTAATAAACCCTAATCTGAGCTCCTGTAGGTAATCTTCATGATACCCATCACCTCACTCTCAAAGATAAAGGACAGGAAAAGGCTTAGTGCAATCATTTGGGACATGAAGGGGATCAGCAGAAGTTGCAAGAAAACAAAAAGATAACGGGGGTATAAATGCTGTCTGAACCATATCATATAAATTTATGAAAATAAAAATACCTAATACCAACCTCTCATACATAGCTATATAGATGTGTAATCACATAAATATACATTTATGTGTAATATAAATTTTTTATGTCCCTATTGCACATATGTATGTGAAGACAAAAGGAATATGTCAAATTTCCATCTCTATCATTCTATTTCTTATTTCATTGAGACAGAATCTCTCACTGTGTATGGTACTGGCATGCCAGGAATCAAAAACCAGACATCCTTCTGTCTCTACGCACAAATACTCTGTGTGAGGCCATATCAAGATTTTTATGAGTGCTGCTATTTGAACACACACTAACATACACTGAGCCAGATTTCCAACTATCCAACTATGCATATAACTTTATGCTCTTTCAAACATGTCCTTTTCTTGACTGTTTCAATGCAAATCAGTATGGATCCTTACAAAGGACCTTCATGCCCCTGATTTTGCAAGTATATACTGGTCTAAAGATAGAGAACATGTCTCTGTTTGGTCCTCAAATCCTAAATCCTTCATGAATGCTCAGGAGCTTATCCCTCTAAGTGTGTTTCACACTGCTGGAATCCTGCTCTGAAGAGCTGATTTGCCTGATCTTCACATAGACGGTAGCTTCTCATCCATGCCGCAAACCTCTCCTTCTACTTGCAGTAACCCATAATCCTTGAGAGCTCTTCCTTCAATTGTGAATCAACTATTCAGGCTGCATATTTTAAAGTGTGAGAAATGAGGTTATGTTATTTTCCATTTGCTCATAGGCTTTCTACTTTTGCTTCTTTAAAATAGGTTGCTTGCTGAGAATATTTTTCTGCATTCTCCCAAGCTGTGAACATAATCTTATGTACAGATCATTTTATATCTACCTAAAGCTATATATTAGGAAAAATATATATTCCTCCCTGGATAGTCATGCTGTATAAACAATTCAAATCTTTGTCCTAGAATAATGTCATAAATTTTGCTTATGATTTTATCAGATTATTCCCTAATTTAAATCAAATTGATAATTGAGTACAGACATAGAAGCTGAGCCCCTAAATAATGACATAACTGGCCATCTTGTGCAATGTTGACATTTAAACCTTAAAATTAAATGGTATACAGTCAGAAGGATTATGCTCACAGAACACTGACTGCTTTAGTAATTCTACCACCACTCATGGGGTTGTTGGTCACAGGAGACTGTTTACTGAATTTGCTGTCTATAAAAACAATTACCTTTATAGTGGGTATTAATGACCATAGACCCAAAGGTGAAGATTTGGATGTCGTAGGCATTAAAATGTCATAACAAAAATTCTAGTTAGTCTTTCCCCAAAGATTTTTGAAGTAACTACTTTGTTCAGGACTCAGTTTTGCTTCTTTCCAAATAATTTGGGACAATGTTTTGGTCC
This sequence comes from Rattus rattus, assembly GCF_011064425.1. NCBI lineage: Eukaryota > Metazoa > Chordata > Mammalia > Rodentia > Muridae > Rattus > Rattus rattus. The sequence continues at coordinate 77,984,475 of NC_046163.1, forward strand.
ATTTTGACAAGCAGCTAAAAGATATTACTCTGGGTAAGTCTGGAGAGGTATTTTCTTGAAGGGCCATCTGAATAAGCAAACAAGGCCTTTTTCCAGGATATGGAAACTTTATGGAAACCAAAATATAAAAGGCCCAGAAAAAAGATGCAACTTCTACCTCTGTGATTTCACTACGTACAGGAAATTACATCCACCTTATTTTGCTGAGCCTGCTCTCTCGCTCCACTAACCTAGGAGTCTATCTTTTGCAGCTTTCCAGTGAGGACCACTGTCTTTCCAGGAGTCCTCCTGACCCCCCATTAGCAGACTTGGACATTTGCACCATCCAGCCTTGCAGACTGAACTGATATTTAGTTCTCAACTTTTCCAGCCTACAGATGGTCATTGTTAAATTACACAGCTGGTGTGAAGTAAGGCAATTCAATGAATCCTCCATGTTCTAGATAATCACTCTTTTGTTTCTGTTCCTCTGGAGAACCTTAACTAATACAGATGGCAAGTGGCTATTAGTCAAATCCCACTCTTCCCCATGCTGTATGTGTCTTCCTTGCGGAAGCAGATGATGCTTTAAATGTATGAATCTTAAAATATAGTTTTATCATGAAACACAAGAGAGAGAGAGAGAGAGAGAGAGAGAGAGAGAGAGAGAGAGAGAGCTGCCTGTTTCCTAATGATAATGAGGACAGTAAATAATTTTAAAGCTTTCACAGCATGTTAAAAAAAAACCCTTGAATATATATGCTCTGTGTAATAAATCCATATGATTCTTAAACCATAAAAGTGCATGAAGTTTCTAGTCTATGGAGGGGAGGTTCTTTCCTGTGTAGCAGAACAAGATGCAGTCTCTTTACCATCTCTGGGATAGCACAATAAAGACAAAGCCAAGCTTGTCAGATGCATCCTAACTGACTGCTGGGTCTGAGTTTTATGGATTGACTTCATTAATATGCAATAGGGTAAAACAGGATATGAACTTCAAAGTGCAGGAGTTAAAGGAAGAAGAATAGAATATCAGTCAAAGATGACAGAGCCAACGCTTGTCAAGAGAAAGTTTCAGTAAGAATTCTCCTCTTCTGCTAAGCTGTCTAAAGGACAACAACTTGTCTTATATGAGGTACATGCCTGGAAAGCTCTTGACAAATGCACTAAGGAAAATGAGATTTTATGCATCGCAGTGCCATACATAAATCATTTAAAGGGTACCCAACAGTTTCTTCAATAGAGAGTGAAATTTAACTTCTTGTAGAGTCCCAGGCTTTCAGCATCAGACAGAGACTTCTGTCATATCCAGCCTTAGGGTCTAAGCACTTACGTGGTTCTTAGTCTTTCCAGTGTAAAACAGTTCTTCTTGGACTACCCAACTGCTAAAACTGGACCTGATCTAATAAATCTTGTTGCAACACATGTACCTTTAGACGCTAAGGAGCCCTAGGATAGGATAACTGGGAATTTAATAATCTCAGCTCAAGGTTTTCATGGTTTTGCGGCCCAGCAATAGTCAGTGAGTCACCATTTCTTAGTGACTTTTTTGCCCAGTAGTCTTATCATTCATTTCTCTGAAGCAGGGACTATTTCCCTTCACATTCTGTAAGTGTCTCTGTGCCTGATATATCACAAAGTGGAGAGAAAGTTGGGGACCACATTCTTACTCAAGCCAACCAACCTGTCTGATTTTCCATGCTTGTCAACGGAGACACAGACATAATCCATGCTATAGAAGTGGTATAGAGACACTTAGAAATCAACAAAGATAGGAAGGGGGGAGTCACAAGGGAGGACAACATAAACCCAAATTAAAAAGACAAAAAAAAACTATTAAAGTTGGTGGGCTTGCCAGTGTCACTAAAGCTCTAATGAATTGCCAATTAACTTTGTTTGACTATACTTTTCTATTCTGTCTTTTAGTCTTTACATTCGTTAGCATATAGCAACAAGAAATCCATCTGTCCATCTGTTAGTTGTTGTCAATTCTCTCAGTTCTGTTCCTTTAGGAAACCCTGATTTTTTTTAATAATTTTATTTTTCTTGGGTATTTTAAGTATTTACATTTCAACTGTTATCTCCTTTCTCCCCTCTCTCATACCACCTCCCTGCTCCCCCTTCCTCTATGAGGATGTCCCACCCACCCTCTCCAACCTCAAAAACCTGGCCTTATCCAACATTGGGGAAACAAGCCTTCAAAGGACGAAGGGTTTTCCTCCCATTGATGCTAGTCAATGCCATCTTTTGCAACATGTATGGCTGGAGTCATGGGTTCCTCCATGTATATTCATCTGTTGTTGGTTTAGTCCCTGGGAGCTCTGGTGGGATTTGGTTGGTTGATATTGTTGTTCTTCCTGTGGTGGTGCAAACCCATTCAGCTCCTTCAGTCTTTTCTCCTCCTTTGGGGTCCCCTTATTCGGACCAATGGGTAGGTGCAACTATCCTCATCTGTATCAGTAGGGCTCTGGCAGAGACTCTCAAGAGATACCCATATCTGGCTCATGTCAGCAAGTACTTCTTGGCATCAGCAATAATGACTGGGTTTGGAGGCAGCTTATGGGATGGATCCTCAGGTAGGACAATCTCTGAATGAACTTCAGTCCCTGATCCACCCTTTGTCCTTTATTTCCTTCCATGAGTATTTTTTCTCTCTTCTAAGAAGGACTGAAGAATCAACATTTTGGTCTTCCTTCTTCTTGGGCTTCATATAATCTGTGAATTTTTTCACAGGTATTCCAAGCTTTTGGACCAATAATCACTTATAGTGAGTGCATATCACGTGTGTTCTTTGTGACTGTGTTACCTCATTCAGAAAATGTGGTACATTTACACAATGGAGTAATACTCAGCTATTAAAAACAATGACTGCATGAAATTCTTAAGCAAATGGATTCAAATCCTGATTCTCACAGGAAAGATTAAACATCTTTCTCAAAATTATACAGCTAAGAATGGTTGAAGTCTGATAGAAGCCCAGACTGGGGACTGATATATTTGGAGAGAGTGATAAGAAAGCACGATACATAGCACATACCTGAAGTTTGGCTGTGCATCTCATTGTGGCACTGACTTAAAACATTAAAAACTTTTTTAATTCTCATGCTACAAATGTGAAAGTGAATGTCCATTAATTGTGTGTAGTTCAGCCAGTACTACTAGAGCAGAAGATAAATCTCAGGTTACCAATGACCTCTCTATCACTTAGATAAGCCATGGTAGCCACAAACACCTTTGTACAGATGCCAATATCCTATCATGATTCCTTTGCTAGGAGATAGTTACATAGGCTACATCACAAAACTTTACCTTTCTCTTTTCCCCATTTCACAGTCATCTTTTTTAGGCCTGTAGTTCCTTGTACCTACATTCTTTTTTTCCACAATGCTTCCAAGAAGATATAATACAAAGAGTTTTTTCAGTGACAATTTCTTGGTTTCAAAGCATGTTGGTAGTTGATTCATGCTTGAGATATGGTATTCAACTGACAATTTATCCTGATGAGCATAACATGTGATGATGACCCCATTAATGAAATGAACAAGTTAGCCAGGACCACCATCATTACAATGTGCAGAAAGGCTTTCCTATTCACTCAGACTTTAATACAATCAGAAAATGAAAAACATCAATGAGCTAGATAGTGACATGATATCTGTCCTGGTAGGAATGAGCATATTCTAGAGTCACTGTGCCTTTCTCTTGTTTATCAAACTATTGGAATGATGGAATCCAAATAATTGGAACTTTCATTGAAACTTTTTGCGGGTTCAGAGAAAAGGCTGAAGCTATAGTGCCAGACACACAGGAGCTTATCTCTCATGGAAATATTCCACACAGATCCACAACTTGGGCAGAAGATACTGAATCCCAGATTAAAATGGATCAGTGATTGACGGAACCACAATTCTTCCAGGAGTAGTAATGCATACTATGTGCCTTCATCTTAAACCTGAACCATATCTCAAAACTTGAAGGTAGAGTTTGGGGGGAACAGTAAAGATTCATGTCCCAGAGTGGTCATATTGAATAAATCTTGTCTTCCTTTAGTAAATAGTAGAGGAATGCTGAGACTTGCTGTCACACAATGTGCTTTCCCAGAGCACTTACGACATCCCCTCCAAGTTTAGGAACAGACTGAGGATACATCAAAAAGAAATGAAGAGCCAGACTACAAGACGGTTCCAGTATGTTATCTTTTAGAAAAGACACAGAAATGGTAATCATTAAATCATTAGAGGTGAATGTCTGCAAGGTGTGATCAAAAGAATGATTTGATCAAATCTCAGACATGAATGGGACTCATGGGACTCTACTCCTCACTGCTAAACCATGTGCTACTTACAGATTCAGGAAGCTGGGACAATTTTGCATTTGTTTGTGTACACACCAGTAGACATATCCAATCTAATAATCACATAAGGTAACAGTCAAGTCAAATGAGTCATAAAAATATCAAAATTCTGACTTGAAAGAGGAGTGGTAAGTATAACAGGGGACTCATAAGGATGGGATAAGTGATGGTATAGAAAGAATAACTGTAATACTCTCATATATGTATGAAATTGTTAAATAGAAAAATTAATAAATTAAACAGTTTAAAACTAAATAAATAGTTCTGCTTTTGATTATTAGTTCATGTATTGAGTTGGCCTTTAGGAATCCTCACAGTTTTAAGGCTACTGGACCTAGACTCCAACTCTGACAAATCTCAGTGATACTAGAACCCATATGAGCTCTTTGTAACTGATTTTCATGTATTTTTTTTTTGCAAAGCAAATCTACCCAATGATTGAAATTTGTGCATCACCATACAAGATATTGCCTCATAGGTATATTCAAAATTTCAGACATGCATAATTATGAGTACAGGGGAAATACACAAAAACAAATACCAAGAAATTGTAGTACAATTAAGTATACAACTAAAATTCCACAGGCACCCAAGGCAGTGTCTACAAATGACTATTGTACAAGTATTGCTCTGTCTCCAGAATTAGGTAAACTCAAATCCATATATACACACATAAATATCTATATATACCATTTTTCAATGACCTGAAAAGTAACTATCCAATTTAAGAATACTGCTAGAAGTAGTAATTATAAAGAGACTGAGAAATAAATTGTCAGTATCTATTATTTTGATTTCTACTCTTCTCTCATTGATATATGTGCTACCTAGTCTTATATCAATGTAATACAAGTTATCATCATCTGAAAGGTGGGCACCATTGAAGAAATGCCTCCATAAGATCTGTCTGTCAACCAGCATGTGGGGCATTTTAAAAATTATTGACCTATTGGAAAAGCCTACTCCATTTTGCATGGGGGGGGTAACCTTAAATGGGTGGTTATAGGATCTGTAAGAAAGCAGGTTGTGTAAGCCATTTAAAGCAGCACAATTCCTGACTACTTGTTCCTGCCCTGCTTAAGGTTTTTTTTTTTCGTTTCATAGTATTTTTGCATAGCCAGGGAATCCCTTTTGTAAGGCAAGAATTGGTACCAGGAGTGGGATATTCTTGTGATAGACCTGATATGTGTTTTGGCGAAAATTATAGAAGGACTTTGGATTGAATTAGCCATTGTATTTTCAAAGCTTAGAAAGTTATTTATTTTGATTCTGAAAGAAAAAAAGTGGTAGGAACAATGTAGTAGATTGAGGCTAGCATCTAAAGTTTTAGAGGGAATTCTGAGAGACCTTTCAAGTATCTATTGTGTTTATATTCTATTTTGCATTATGAATCTGTGGTTTGGATCAGCTGGGTCTAAAATATGAGCTGGAATTAACAAGAGACCAGTACTGCTGAAGTTAAACCTTTGTATTACTGTGACAATTGATGCTCATTTGCTGAATCTGAAAAATTAGTATCAACTAAGAAAAGACTAGCATCACTGGTGTGAAGTCTTCTTGGAAGTTCTACCTAAGGCTCATCACACAAAAGTCTGTGTTTCAGAAGCAGACAAGGTTATACTTTGTGCTAGCATCTAAAATTGCTAGAATAAGAGTAACCTGGATGGTGCTGACTTTGAAGCGATCATGAAAAGTGGCTGAGACTTGGCACTGTGGAAGAGCAGAAGAGGCCGTTTGTGAAGATCAAGTCTTAGTAGCAATTAAAGTCCCAAGATTGAAGAGATCATATAGAGAATTGGATACTCAGCACTGTTTTTGTATGTGTGAGTGTATACCTATAAACATAAATGAATAGGCTTATTATCAGCATTCAATTTCTCTTTCAGTCTTCATCTATTTATTATTTATTTATTCTCAATATATTTACACTGTGAAATGTAATGCTTGGTTAGTTGTTGTGATGCTTAGGCAAGTCAGTTGGATTATTCCTATGAAGATTTTGCTTTTTAAATTATATTGCATGGTGAAGATACTTATAACTCAAAGATAAAATCCTTTTGTTCAGTTATGTACAAGACATGTAATAGCACATTTGAGAAATTAATCACAGGATATGACTGTCTGGAAAACACAAATACATTTGATGAAGTTGTACACATACATCATAATTGAAGGGCAATTGCAGCTAGTGTAAAATTGGGAGTGGTATCTCAGAGATAGTTGGAATTTTTTAAACAGATTTTTTAAAGATGTATTTTATGCATTATATATACAACATTCTGCCAGCAAATATGCCTTACAGGCAAAAAGAGGGCACCAGATTTCATTATAGGTGTTGCTGGCTCAGAACCCAATGATAACAATCCACAGACCACGAAGCTCAAGAAGAAGGACCACCAAAGTGCGGATGCTTCAGTCCTCCTTAGAAGGGGGAACAAAAATATGAATAGAAGGAAATAAGGACACAAAGTTTAGAACAGAGATTGATGGAAAGGCCATTCAGAGGCTACCCTACCTGGGGAGCCAACCCATACACATACAGCACCAGACCCAGACAATATTGCGGATGACAAGAAGTGCATGATGACAGAAGCCTGATATAACTCTCTCCTGAGAGGCTCTGCCAGAGCACGACTAATACAGAAGCAGATGCTTACAGCTAAGTATTGAACTAAGAACTGGGTCTCCATTGGAGGAGTTAGAGAAACGATCAAAGTTGCTGAAGGAGTTTGCAACCCCATAAGAACCACAATACCAGTCTCCCAGGAACTAAAACAACATCCAAAGAGTTCACATGGACAGACCCATGGCTCCAGCTGCATACGTAGCAGAGGATGACCTTGTTGGGTATCAATAGGAGGAGAAACCCTTGGTCCTTCCAAGGCTCGATCCGCCAGTGTAAGAGAATGTTAGGGCAGAGATACAGGAAGGAGTAGGAGATTAGGTGGGGGAACACCCTCATAGAAGAAGGGGGAAGGGGGATGGGATAGGGGATTTATGGATGGGAAACCAGGAAAGGGGATAACATTTGAAACGTAAATTTAAAATATATAATAAGAATAAAAAATCCAATGAAACTTAAAAACAACAACAACAACAAAAACAAAAAAGAAAAAACACCAAGATGACATTTCAATTTTCAAAATATATGTTCCCAGTGCAAGGGCACCCACACTTGTAAAAAAAAAATTACTGAAGCTTAAATCATACATCAATTCTCACATATTAATAGTGGGAGACTTCAGTATACAAATTTCACCAGTGTAAAAACAGGTTACCCAGACATAAACTAAGTGGAGAAATAATGGAGCCAAAAAAAATTATGACCCTAATGGACCTAATAGATAAATAGAGAACATTTCACCAAAACACAATGTAATATACCTTCTTCACAGGACTTCACAGAATATTTCCTAAAATGGATGATATATTAGATCACAAAAAAAGATATATTATTCTAAACACAAGGAAATAGAAAGTTTTCCTTGCAACCTATTCAGACCATTGTAGGAGGAATAGAATGGCCCTGCTGCCAGGGTGATGGCAGTTTCCACATAAACATTGGTCAACAGCAAGTAACTTCCCATGATGGACAAACTAAAGCCTTCCTGAGAGCCTAGAGATCGGTGACAAAGACAATGACAGTCACTTGGGAACTGCCACTTGGAGGACACACTTGTTTACAACCAATGGGATACAGGTGGAGTTTATAAAGGGTACTCTCCAAGAATTAATAAATGAAAGCTTGCATTCTCAAAAAAAAAAAAAGAAAGAAAGAAAGAAAAAAAAAGACCTCCAGAAGAAAAGCCGGGTCTCTTAACCTCTGACCCATCGCTCTTGCCACATAGAAAATTTTCTTTTCTTTTAATTGGATATTTTGTTTATTTACATTTCAAATATTATCTCTTTTCCCAGTTGAGGATTTTTTTTACAGTAATCAGTTTATGCCACACCATGTTATACAGCATCAGCATCTCACTGTAGGGACTTATGGTCTATTCTTATTTCTGGATTTCACTGATTTCAAGCTCACTTACTAGCCAGTATTGACTAGGAATCTGCAGAGATGGCTTTGACAATTACAACATATGTCCAGCTCTGGGAAAATAGGGCAGCACCACCATACATATATGTCTTTTGTATGGTGGCTCTGATGACCAACCTCTGGCCTTCATGCTTGTAAGGCAAGCAATTTGCTGGCAATACCATCTCACCAAACTTACTACTCATATTTTCTTATAAAACCAATTTCTATATGATCTTAAAACATACATGTATGTGACACATATTACATTGTCCTGGAACCTGGTCTCAATGCAGGAGTTCTCTTGTATGCATTGCTTCTTATTGAGTTTAACATTCACTCCATAGCTTGTGCTGTACTGAAAATGAGTTCTGTTTTTTTTTTCAAAGCTAAAATCTTCTAGCTTTTAAACAAATCCCTCTCTCTTTTGTGTGTGTGTGTGTGTGTGTGTGTGTGTGTGTGTGTGTGTGTGTGTGTTGTGTGTGTTGTTGCTATGTATGTATATGTATGTGCAAGTGCAGAGGTCAGAGCTTTACCTTGGATGACATTTTTTTGAGGATCCAGGCCTTTATTTTTGGAAGCATATTCTTTTACTGGGAAGCAAGTTTCATTATTAGGCTAGGGAGGATGGTGAGTAAACCTCAGAGATTCTGGTGTCCCCACTTCTCCATGATGAGATTTTTAAATCTTTCCATCATGATTGGCTTTTTATGTGGAACCTTTGTAATAAGTCCATGTCCTCTCACTTGGCTCATAAGCATCTTATCTTGCTTATTTCCAAAATGTTTTCTATTTTAATGTATTGTAAGCTGATATGGTTGGGAGTGTTACCATACTGACACTGTGATGGGCAGTCACTGTTGTCAAGTTTGGACAATCCAGAAAAGTGTCTCAATCAGGAATTGGTTGGAATATGTTTGCCTACGTGCATGCTTGTTTAGGGATTTCCTTAATGAGGTAAATTGCAATGTGATCTACCATGAATGTTGTCATTTCCGCTTCATGGGCTGGGCCTTGAATTGACTGAGAGGGGGAAAGGAAGCTAAGGATTAGTAAAATACATTCCTTTTATCTCTGCTCCAGACTGTGAATGTGATCAGCTACATCAATTTCCTGTAATTACTAGCTAGAGAAATATTTTTTTCCCTAAAAGTACCCATGGTCAGGGCATTCATCATAGCAAGAAGAAAGCAATAACAGCAACTAATTCCAAAATTATTGAAATGTCAAATGACCTCTAATGAACCATTTCTTCACTGCAGAAAGGTATGCACACCTTGGAGATACACATTAAGCAGTTTTCTTTGCTTTAAGTGTTGAGTTTCATGTAGTGGGTTCCTTTCAAGTTTGCATTGAGATACTAGATTTACAAGCCCATGTCATCCTGGAGTTTTGCATAAAAACCAGAGAGTAACCTTCACTGTTACACAGGATATAGCTGTCCCAGTGTGATTGTATGCTTTGGAAATTACTTCACATTCTTTCAGTGCTGAGAGGAGAAAGAAGGTACCCTGTGTCTAAGACAGCCAATGGCTGATGATAGTGCCCTCTTGCATGTAACCAGTGCCTTTACCCAAGTACAGCTTTGTAACTCATGGATGTGAACAGTCATAATCATGATTTCCCAAATAATAACATAGCAACCTAAAAAGCACTGTTTTTACATGCCTATTTCTGTGGTCATTTTTAAGAGCATATCCTATAAGTAATACATGATTTTGCTAAACCTTGCAAATTGTTTAGTTGTACAAATTAGGAAGGGCTTGCCTCTTCTCTCCCCCTCAGCAACTAAAGACTGCCTTTACTACACCAGCTCATTTATCATCCATACCCCACATCGGTAGACATCCAGCAGAGCTGTCATATGATCCTCATTGCTTTAGGTATTTTCTTTGTTCCAGACTATTTACTTAGGTCACTCCCCATATTTTCCTGTTCCTATGTATCCATACACATATCCTGTATGTGAGAACAGGCTTAATAAGCGATGAGGCAGAGCATATCCCCAGCAAATGCATCAATTGAATGGCTTTCACGTCAAATTTATAAGGATGTCAACATCATTTTAGAAAACATTTCAGACATATCACTGAGGAATGAGGCAGCCAAGGCAAATATTGAGAACATTTTTATTAGGCATTTGTTTTGTGAGAAACAATGTTGAGAGATGGAGCCAAGATCAAGCTGGTCTCTCTTTACTAAATCACCATCTTCAGTTTCATGGAAAAGACCTGCTTATCCAGTAACATTGGAAGAGATTGCAGAAAAATAGCATAAGTAATATTTCAGGCCTTAAAGGTGAACCAGAGGAAATGAGCACACATGTAAGAAAACTATTCTACTTTAAGTAACTGAATCAGAACAAGTATGACTGGCTGCATTTGAATAGGGTCTATAAGGACAAAGTTTCCAGTAATGGCAATGAGTGTTAAGGGACAAATAGGAGTTCATGGTAAATTCCAGTGATAGAACTCTTTAGAGGGAGGAAAAGCATGACTCTCAGTAATTTTGCAGTAAGAGGAGCATCACATTTTGTGATCTGGAGGGTATGACATAACCTTGAGTTGAGCAAGTAAGTTTATAAGCAGATGTACCCATATGTAAAACTGTATGCCTGCAGGCCAGAGATCAGCTGCTGTTCTTGTGTACAGTTGTACATGACATTATTTTGCCATGTAGGCTGGACTTGCTGGCCAATAGACAGTGACCTCTCTGTCTTCTTTATAAGAGGTTCGGGTTCTATGAGGTTCACAGCAGAAAGCAATACTACAAAAGTTCAAAAATACATTAGATTTTTGGGGTTGTCAAAGCAAACTCCCCATAAGTTGATGATTTATAAAACTGTAAATATTTCATAATTCTGGAAATCATAACAAATAAAAGTGGGGTAGGGCTATATGTTCTCTGAGAGTCCCAAGCGAGTATTTTTTCTTATTTCCTCCTAGCTTTGGCTGCCTCCTACTAGTGATGATGTGCTCCTTGGCTTGTAAATGTAGTAGGTCTTTCTCTGACTCATTCTGTCTATGACTCACTTCATGTGCACTTTCCCTATCCTCTTGTAGGTAAGTTTCAATGGAGCATTATGTGTGGAAGTCAGAGGTCAACCTTGGCCAAGATTCTTTTACTCTTGTTTACCTTGACACTGTTGAGACAAAGTTCCTCTCTCTCTCTCTCTCTCTCTCTCTCTCTCTCTCTCTCTCTCTCTCTCTCTCTCTCTCTCGCTCTCTCTCTCGCTCTCGCTCTCGCACTCACTCTCGCTCTCTTGTCAGGAATTTACTGTGTAGGCTAAGCTGGGTGGCCAGTGAACTGCAGGGCTCCACCTGTTTCTGTATCCCCATCACTGCACAGCAACAAGCAAAGCATCGTGTACTTGGCTTCTGAGGATGGAGCTCAGAGCTTCAAGCACTTATCTACATAGCATCTCAAAACTCAATCTCTACTCTTGATAAAGATACTAGTCACCTGATTAATAGGATCTTATAATTCCAGAGACAATTCACATGAAGGTAAAATATATCAGTAAAAAACCTCTTTTCAAACAGATCATATTTTGAGATTCTGAGTGCATATGAGTTCCAGGGGAAAATTTCAGTTCATCAAAATAATTTTACATACAAGATTATTAATGAACAAAAATCATAACAACCCATATAGTACCCACTTCTATTTTCATTGAGTGTAAGAGTGTAGTTATTTTGTGTATTACCATTTTCCTGTGTGTGTGTGTGTGTGTGTGTGTGTGTGTGTGTGTGTGTGTGTGTGTGTGTGTGTGTGTGTGCCTATGAGAAGGCCAGGGTCAATGGAGGGAACTTTCCTTAGAAGCTGTCCACATTAGTTTTGGGGACAGAGTGTCACTCTGCACCTGGAGCTCACTGTTTGGCCTAAACTGGCTGCTTAGTAAACACTCAGGATTCTCTTGTCTCTGCTTCAACAGTGCTTGTATCATAGGCATAGGCCTCTCGGGGCCTAGCATTTCAATTTAGTTGCTGGAAATTTAAACTCAGGCCTTCATTTTGTGTGTAAGTATTTTCATGACTGAGCTATCTGGCCATCCTCTTAAACCACTTTTTTTTTTTTTAATGACAGTGACAAGTTGCTCTCCATTAACAGTTATGTCAGAAGAATTGGTCCCTGGATGGTATTTTTACTTAGAAAAAAATCATCATCAGTAATGCTATTCAGACAAATTACTGTAGTCTTTATTGTAAGTCCTTGTTTTTACCAAACTTATGATATTTCTCTTAGCTTCTAAGCAGCTAATGGGAGTTACATGTATTTCTCACGAGTAAATCCCATGATTTAGCATAATATTTAACTGCTGCTTGTTGAAAAATCACATATCATTCATTTTTCAAAGCCAGCATTCACTACATAACTTCTGTGTGTTTGAATTGGATGCATTTGTTTGTCTAAGATACAGTCTGAAAGGCACATAGACTAAACTGGTTTAAAAATGTATATGCCCTGGAAGCTCTGGTTGGTTGGCATTGTTGTACATATGGGGTCTCAAGCCCCTTCAAGCTCTTCCAGTCCTTTCTCTGATTCCTTCAACGGGGGTCGCGTTCTCAGTTCAGTGGTTTGTTGCTGGCATTCGCCTATGTATTTGCTGTATTCTGGCTGTGTCACTCAGGAGAGATCTACGTCCGAATCCTGTCGGCCTGCACTTCTTTGCTTCATCCTTCTTATCTAATTGGGTGGCTATATAAGTATGGGCCACATGTGGGGCAGGCTCTGAATGGGTGTTCCTTCTGCCTCTGTTTTAAACTTTGCCTCCCTATTCCCTGCCAAGGGTATTCTTGTTCCCCTTTTAAAGAAAGAGTGAAGCATTCACATTTTGGTCATCCCTCAGAGCTTCCAGGGACTAAGCCACTACCTAAAGACTATATATGGACTGAACCTGGGCTCCAACCTCATAGGTAGCAATGAATAGCCTAGTAAAAGCCCCAGTGGAAGGGGAAGCCCTTGGTCCTGCCAAGACTGAACCCCCAGTGAACCGGATTGTTGGCGGAGGGCAGTAATGGGGGGAGGATGAGGAGGGGGAGGAGTTAGAGGAATGTTGGCCCAAAAACCAGGAAAGGGAATAACAATCAAGATGTAAATACGAAATACTCAAGTTAATAAAGATAAAAAATTCAAATTTAAAAAAAATGTATATGCCAATAAGGCACAGAGTGAACAACAGAATATAGATTCCTTATTTCAAATCTCAAGTAATCGTTCTTTCTACCTGTGTGGGGAGATTATTTTTGGTCTAAGCTAAAGTGGCAGTCTTACATGTGGGGACTTAATTCATTTTTCAGAGATCTTTGTGGAGTCAGTATTCTTACAATTTCCCAGGTCCGGAGTCAGTTACTTCCTCGAGTCCTCCTCCTTTTATGGGGTCTGTGACATCTCAGCCATGTGCCTGGTGTTCCTTGAGCAATAGTAACATTGCACTTCCTTATAGAAATTTCTACTAGATAGTGTCTCCAATTTCTGAGAGAAGTTTAGAGAATTTCTATTGGGAGACTGGGGTTGGAACTCAGTGAGATCAGTGCATGTTAGCATGCACTAAACTCTGACCTAATTCCAGCACTGTACAATCATGGCCTTCTGGAACATGCCTAAAATACCAACATTCTAGAAGGAAGGATTAGAATTTCAATGGCATCTCAGACTGTATTTAGCAACTTAGAGACCAAGTGGGAAATAGGAACCAATTTAATTTTATTTTATTTAGAATTTCTCTAAGCAGTGAAACATATTGCCAAATAAGCTCATGCCACTGGAAACCTGTCAAAAGTGAGCATTTTGACTTTTTGAACAGCTACTCAACCTACTCGAAAATGACTGTACAATATGTTATTAATGAATCAAGGAGAGAAGCTCACATGTGATTCTTCAGCTTCTCTGCCTCCAAGGGAGATGCTAAACACAACAGCCTAGCTTCAGCCAAGTACCAGCTGTTATTTGAAAAGTACACTGGGATGCTTTTCCTAGGAAGAAATGCCAGCAGCTTAGAGTCTGCTGTTAACTGCCTACCCCGCCAGGTGGTTTGTTTTGCTTCCAGAACCACTTGCATCTACTACCAGATTACTTAGTCACTTGTATTTATTCTGCACAATTGGAGGTGACTTCTCCATCCAAAAGTAATCTGAGCAGTGTATTATTCAGCAATGTAAGAACCATGGGACTTCCATTCCTTCTCATACCACCAAGAAGTTCCATGGTCTCTGGAATCTGCAAATGCAGCTATCCTCTGAAAATATACCCAGGGATATGAAGAGCATTAGTCTGTGCTTGTATGCAGGTACTTGTGTTCCTGGGTGTATGCTTGTTTGTGAATGCTTGTGAGGAAAAGGAACAATTGTTAGGTACAATGTCTCAGACATTAGTAACCTTGTTTACTGAAGCAGTGCTCTCATTAGCCTGGCGTCACCAAAGGAGGCCATCAAAGTGCCCCAGGAATCCTCAGGTCTCTCTCTCCATTGCTATGACTACCAGTAAGCACAACCTCACACGACCTTTGTAATGTAGTTTCTGAGGACAGAGCAGAGATCCTTATGTTTCTTAACCAGCACTGAAGTCACTCTCACTCCTGTTAATCAATGCAAGGCACTCTGAGCAGTTTACTTTTGAGAGAAGAAAGGTGACTTTAGATATTCAAACAAGTTCAAACAAGGTTACTATATAAGTACTTAAATATTGTTGATTTAAGCATGTCCATCTTAGGGATTGGGGATTTAGCTCAGTGGTAGAGCGCTTGCATAGCAAGCGCAAGGCCCTGGGTTCGCGCCCCAGCGCCGGAAAAAAAAAAAAAAAAAACACGTCCATCTTGTAATTGATGCTGGAAGTCTATTTAGCACAGTCCAGTGAGTCTGATATAGATTTTACAAATGGCTGGCAGATTCAGGTGCTATTACCCAGAGCTTTGAACTTCTATTCGGAATGAAAAGATTAGCAAGTTGCAGAGTTCAACCTTTGCCTGATTACAGAGCTCATGTCCATCCTAAATCTGAGTACAAAAGAGCTCACATAAATTAAAATGGTGCAAATGAAAGAGAGTAATCCAGCTCCAGCCTCAGAGAGCAATCCTCCTCTGCAATCTAAATCCCTGGGGTAGACACACTTCATCTACCGTTGGACAAAGACAGATCAAGTGGGAGACAATGAATTCAGTCAGTCTACTGTCTTTATCAGTATCCATTCTGCCAAACATCCTGATAAGTAGGACCTAGTTATTTCTAAAACATGATCATTTATTTTCTGTTTCCCTTGTCTTGTGTAGATATGGGAGTCATACAATTATTGAACAAGAAAACTATTAATGAGTCCTTTATATGTCCCTTACCCTAGGGTCAGACAGCTTAGAGACAGAAAAGAGTTATGACATTCTCCAAGAACTAGGATTATTGCATTTTATTCTGAAGCAAGACAACTGGATATCTGCATTTTTGAATAACACTTCTTGGGTTATACATGTACCTGTAGTGGGTGGGTCAAGGTGTGGAAATTGATTTAGTTTTCTTTATGTCTCAGCCCTGTTAGCCATTCTGGACCTGGGATTGTGACTGACATGAAGAACTTACTGGCTCAATTTTCCTTTTCACTCTTCCTTTTTGAGACATACTAGGATTTGGACACACAGTCTCATACATCCTAGGTAAGTTCTCTGCTACAACTGATCTACAGCCCACTCTTTATTGGCTTATCTGTACCTGGGAACCATCTGTCTCTCCTGTGCTCTGAGATGAGTTTACACTAAGGAAGTATATCTATTATGTATTGCAAATACACTTGATTCTAATGGGTTTGGTGACAAAAGAAAAGGGGAAACAGCCAACCAAAACAAATAATCAAAACCTACTTGTATACTGGGGTTCAGTTAGTAAATTCTTTTCTTAGACAAATAAGGATGTGAGTTCAGTCCCCAGAGTCTCTTTTTAAAAATCAGCATATAAGTAGTGCACACTTATAAAAGCATATTTCAAGGGCTTACTTTCAAGTTGGCCTAATTGATGAGTACCAAGACAATGAGAGACTCTGTCTCAAAATAATTCAGATGGACAGCACCTGAGAAACTATGGTGAGGTTTTCCTCTGCCTTGCCTTCTTCGATGCACCAGCAAACAGACTTGTATCAACAGTTACAGGCACTTAAACTAAAACACTTGCAACCCCCACAAAATAATGTCTACGATTCATTGCAGACCAACCAGTGTACATATTTATTAGCTTATGCTTCATCTGGAAAAGAATTAATTCAGAAACTTATCATGTACTTTATTGACTGTTATAGTTTTCTTTAATATTTATTTGTGTATTATATATGCAGAGTTCTGTTTGCATAAGTAACTGCACAACAAAAGGGAGCACCTGATCTCCTTACAGGTTGTGAGCTACCATGTGTTGGCTGGAATTAAACTCAGGACCTCTAGAAGAGCAGACAGTGATCTTAACCTCTGAGCCATTTCTCCAGACTAAGTGGTTTAGTTTTAATGTGAACTATCCTCTGTAGTATCTGTGATTGAACTCTTGGACCTTAGCTTACAGTACTGTTTGGGAAGATTGAGGTTAACCCTCATGGGAAAAAGGAGCTCAATGGGATAAGCCTTGAGGTTTTCCAGTTCACCTCTTCAGCCTTTGTTCCCTAACCAGGGATGTAATGCAAGCAGCTGCAATGCTGTCATCATGTCTTCCTTACAATGATGAACTATATCATCCTATAACTGCAGAGACAAAAAAAATCCTGTCTCCTGTAAGTTCTGTTGTCAATTTACTTTATCACAGCTGAAGAAGTAACTAAGCCAAGGACAAAGTTATGTCACTGCCACTGCAATATTAGGGACAAGCTACCTCATTGTTTTTTTCATATCAGGGCTTAGAACTGTTACTAATGGGCAGTGGTGCTTAGATGGGAGGAATAAATCACTGTTCCATGTCTTTAACATTTTCCACTGTGGTGATACTGGTTCTTGCTAATACAACCTTACACTAATTTGGCACAATTTACATAAGACACCCAATTTCAAACTTTAACTTTTAATACAAAGTATATGTACTCATTTTCTAGTATTTTAATAACAATCACAATTTTAAAAAAAATTAGATGATTAAAATTTACACCTCAAAATAATTCCAGCATGCTAAGATTCAAGTTTATCTGTATGTATAGTACATATTTATTTAAATGCATTTTATACATATAAATAAAATTAACTCTAAAACACAAATACATTTCATTCAAATGTTTACATATAAATAAGTATTTGAATAATAATATGTACATTTCTATGTGCACATGCATATTTATACACATACACACACACACACACACACAGACATACATATATAATCTATCAACTCTTGCTTAGATACTAGGGTCACATCCTGAAAGTAGAATTTTTTTTCATCCACCTACACATATAAATATGGCCATCTTGAATTCTTCAGGTTCCAGAAAAAACTGGTCATAAACACTTACACTGATTTTGTAAGTCAAACTTTTGAGTACTCTGACTCTATTCTTAAAATCTCTCCCCAACCCCACTTGATCTTCCATTTTCTTACATGATAATTTTTTATGCATTACACAGAAGTGACAAAACCATTTATTGAGTTGTCATCTATTTGTTTCAGAAATTTAGTGACAAATCCATCTCAAAATAGAACATCCATAAGATAACATATTTGTGGGATTAAATAGGTGCATAAAGAAGACATTCGAGCTGTGACTAGATTGCCTGGCTGTAAAACAGAAGCAGAATACACAGGGAAAACTGATTAAGCTCTTCCTGGTCAGGGAGAGAGGCTGTGCTGTACTTGCTTGACAGGGTTGTTGATCTTCAGCTATGAGTCTCTGGACATGCAGTCGCTTGTATGTGTACATCCGAACTAGCAATGCAACCTTAGGGTTTCCAAGTGTGGGGAAAGCTATCTTAATAGAAAGTGCACTCAGATCCTGACTTCTAGGTAGAGCTCTCTTAAACACAGATTCCCTGTTATCTTGCCCTAATGTGGCTTGGGATAACTTTTATACTATGTGTAGTTTTTCTATTGTGCAAGTCAAACCTCTTTGATTCTTGGTTTGGGAGCATGAGTGCACATGTATGTGTGGGTACATCTATCTCTGTGCATTTGTGCAGAGTCCAGAAAAGGTCAAAGTATTCTGCTCTGCCATTCTCTGATTTACTTTCTTGGGAAACTGTTTCTGATTGAAACATGAGCCTGCTGGCAAACAGTAAGTTCAGTGATCTTGCTATCTCTGTCCTGCATAGATCTGGGTATACAAATATGTGTGGCCACAACTGGCAGTTTATGTGAGTGCTGGTATTTGAACTCTAGCCTTAGTGTTGGTGCAGCACATGTTCTTGCTTTTTATACACCATAGAGCCACATGAGCCCTCTGTGTGAACCTTCTTCCATTCTCACAAACATAGGTATTGGATCCACTAGAGCTGGAGTTACAAGTGGTTGTGACTATCCATACATAGATGATGAGAACTGAACTGAGCTTAGGACTGTGAGTTTTTGTTTTAAATTTTTATTGGTTGTTTTATTTATTTACATTTCAAATGGTATCTCCCTTCTATGTTTCCCCTTCACAAACCGCTATCCCACATACCTTCCTTCTATGAAGGTGTTCCACTTTACCCCCTACTACTGCCTCACCACCCTAGCATTCTCCTATGCTGTGGGCATTGAGCCTTCACAGGCCTCCCAATGCTTGACTTGAATATAACTCACAGACCATATGAAGCTCAAGAAGGATTACTGAAGTGTGGATGCTTCAGTACTTCTTAGATGGGGGAACAAAATAATCACAGTAGGTAGAGGGTTAGAGGGACATGGGAGGGTGAGAGGAGAGGAAGGGGAAAAGGCGGTGCCAGATCAGGTCTGGTCTGTGAGTTCCTAGCTGATGAGCATTCTCTTCTTCTGTGGGGAGCTCTTCTCTGAAATACCTATGAAGAAAGAATTCACTGCTACCTTGAATTACAGGTTATACCTCAATTCCTGATTCAGTCTCAGGTTATAGAGTATAATAATTATTTTCAAGACAAGTTCCGGATGTATGATACTTGTTGTGGTTCCATTTGGCATTTTGCTGTGTCTCAGAACAATGTGGAAAGTATCTGTGTACTCTCAGACAGAGGGAAGGATTTTTTCCATGTGAAGCATTATAACTGGGCATAGACATGAAACAAATCAACTCTGCACACTCAATATTTTGACTGTGGGGTTGGTCCAGTTTTATTATTACTCTGCATCCATCAACTTTTCATTATTCCTCTTTGTTTAGCTCACACTGAGTCAACAACAATAAACTCTTCCTTAGGAGCAATTTTGCCTTGTGGTTTTTATATCACAATTCTCTCTTTAGCACTGGCTGCTATTGTGATAATGAGCTTAACAATCTTTTTGAAGATCAGTATCCTTTGAGCTTTTATTCCTTTTTAAAAGCCAGGGAGAGCCTTCATTTCCAGGAGCCCTTTCCAGTGTTGGAAGCTGTGCATTTGACTACAGACCTACTAAAAACCTGGGGTTTCAGATGTTGCCTTAGAGTTCTTTACTTCAAGCATCTGTATAACCCCAGACTCTTCTATAGCTGCAAGGACTCTGAGCTAATTGACTCTAATGAGCTTGCCTGAGTAACTCTGTCCACAACCCAAGAAGAGATTATCTGTCCCACTGAGATTTCAGTTTATGCAAAACAAACAAACAAACAAACAAACTGCTGACACTTTAGGCTTGTTCTTTCTTTTGTATACTAAGCTCAAATTAAAGAAACTGAGACTAATAGGTGTCCCCTGGTTACCTGCACTAAGTGGATGCCAAATACTGGCTTCAATAATAGTCATAGTTTTCACCACTTTAGCTCTGGTCAACCCCATCAAATACGTGAATCCACTTATAGTTTACATAGTGCTTCACAAAGGGAGGGCATAGCCAATGCCCCACAATCACTTGATATCTTTTTAGAAATTTAAATTCTTAACCCAATTCTGACCTGGGTCAGATGTTCTTCAAGCAGAGTTCTTCACACTGTACCTTAACCAGCCCTGTGGGGCATTTTGAGGCATGCTCATTTTTGAAACTTTTTAACAGGTCATATGAGGTCAGCATCCTCATTACACGTGCTTTTCCAAGAGAGAGAACTAAGCTTCCTAGGGATTTAGTTATCTATCAGAGCCAGAGATTATTTTAACTTCAAAGCTGAGACAAAATATAGAAGAAAACAACAGCTTAAAGATGAAACACAAATTGCATGTACAGTATAAAAAGCTCAGTAATGAGGGTGGAGATGGCTTAGTTTATAAAGTGCTTAGTATGCAAAATGAAGATGAGTCCTAGCCCCAGAACCAAAGTGAAATTTGAATGTGAGAGTGTGCAATTGTAATGCAAGCGTTTGACAAGTAGAGACAACTGGATTCCTGGGATCTGCAGGTCCTTCAACAGAAACAAATTCAAGGGATCCAGGCTGCTGAGAAAAACTGTCTCCAAAATACCTGGAGGAAGAAAACCTAAATTTTAGGGCTGGCTTCCACATGCAAGCACACACATGTGGGTGCACATCAGCACACACACACACACACACACACACACACACACACACACACTCACACACATACCTCAGTAAAGCAAAGGTGGCAATTAAAAATAACTCTATCAGATCTATAGTATACTATACTATCAGATACTATAGTATATACTATAATATATCTCTCTCAGACACTATACTTAATTTAATTCAGTAAATTTAGAGAAGAAAAAATATGCTAAAATTGAAATACCACCTCTGATTTCTTCTACTCTAAGGAGAAAGTCTTCAGAATCTAATTGTTCATATATATTGAAAATATTATGAACTGAAATTTCTGTGAAACATGGAATAGTTTGAAAACAAGAGTAATTTCATAACTGGATTTAGAGGAAGTAATTTTAAGGAGATTGCCCCAGTCCTTTTTTATCAGCTTCTGGATCACATCCCACTATAAATACCCCCAAGTTTGGGATTGTCATTATCTTCTCTTTCATAGAAATGAATATTAATCCTGAAGACCACATATTTACTTCCTGTCCATGGAATGTGTGTAAATGCCTCCTGAGTCAATGTGAGAAAGCATTAGCTTCCTGAAGAGGCTAAACCCCACATAGGGAAGTGCCCTGAAATATCACAGTTAATGCTCACATTAAAAAGAAAAACAGATGGGCATCAGTCAGGAAGTTTTAAGATTAGTATAAAGCCAGAGGGCTAGAGAGAAGCCTGCTGAGGTTGGGGCAAGAATCAGTTGTTCATTAAAATATTTGGTTCTCCCTCCTTTTTCAGCAGGGTTCCTTCAGGTTTCAGGTCAGCAAAGGCCATAGACAGCCACTGGGGTATGTCATTGAGAACACTGAGCTTCAGAAGTCTATACTTGGCGATTTAAAGCTGGATCAATGGGAAGTTAAGACTCCTTTTCCAGGGACTGCCTACCACCCCAAGCAAGGTAATCTGCAGCCACTTTCTCTAAGCAGGAAGTGTGGAGGAATGAAGGCTGGGGGTCAGGAGGCAAGGATGTCTACACTTGCCATGGCTAATGTCAATGATGTGCTAAGTCAGGACAAATTACATTTCTATCCAGTGGCATAGCTAAAATCCTGCCTGCTTCACAGTGGGAATTGATCTTTGAATTGGTGGACCCTGTTAAGTTGACATACTAAATGTGCAGAGTTATTCATTTATTTCTATTTAAAATAGCTTGTATTAGTTTTGGGGGGGTTTCCTGAAAAAGACATGCATATGTATATATGTATTTACATACGTTTATTCACTCTTGGAGAATTTCATAGGATGTGTCTTGATTATATTCTCCTCCCACTTCTCCTCTGGTTCCATCCAGATCCACTCCTTATCCCTAACCCCAGCCCCTACTTCTTTTAATTTTCTTGTTCGTTTTAGAGAAGACTAGCTCACAGAAGATGTCCAGGTCATCTTGTTAATACAGTATTTCTACTCATCTGCAATAGTCCTTGAACCTTAGGTGTTGTTAGGTTGTGTTATGAAGGTATTAGTTGGGGACAGGCATCTCATGGTCCTTCATTTTCTCCAGTCACGGTTTCTGTAGTTGTTTCTGTCTGCTATAAAGAAAAGAATCTTCTTCAATGAGCATTAAGAGATACTTGTATCTTTGGGAATGAAGATAAAAATTCACAATGGATTAAAGATTATAGTGTTTTAAGATAATGGCTACAGGATATATTCCTATAGGCCCTATGACCTCAGCAGCCTTGGGTAGTTGACTAGGTATGCAGTAACAGATCTGTATTGCCTCTTATTGAGCCCTTAGGTCCAAGTCCATGCTGCAGTTAATTACTCCCAGGACATAAATACTGCTCCTGGACCTTCAGGAATTTCTTGCACGATTGGTCATTATTGTGGTATGTAGGTGTTATAGCTTGACTACAGACTACTTTACTCTGTGGCAGTTTTCATGCCTCCTTTCAATACTATTACCACTAATCCTCAGGGTTTCATCCAGCTGAAAACTACATTGATTCCTACAAATCCTATGTACAAAGTGTGTGGTGTCTTTGGCAATGGAGTTGAACCTTCCTTTGCTACACCAAAGATAACAATGCTAGTCTATATTGCTTTGGGTCTCCTGGACTCCCCTGACCAACAACTTACTAGTTTTTCTAAATTCAAAAAATTTTGAGTTAGATTATGAGTTTTATTTGTGGGTATGTATTGCCATTTCTAGTATCATAGCTTTAATTATATATATGCTTATATATAAACATATATTACACGTAATATTAAATAAACAAAAATGATATAGTTCCTTAGTCCTTTTGGGAAACACTTAGTATTATTTATCCTTCCGCTTTGGTCTTTAAATAGTGTGTAACTGAAAAATTAGCATGCATAATGTATACTTCCAAGTGTATATGTGTGAGAAAACAAATCAGAGAAATATCTTTAAAATCCAGGCAGTCATCAGCCATGGTATTTTAGTCCTAGTTCTCTGGAGGCCCAAGGCAGGCACTAATGAATAAAACACTGTGTTCAAAGCAACAAAAATTCTAGCAAATTTCTTTGATGGTGTGTTGTTCTATGTAGTCTCATTACTTTATATTAAAGGTGGTAAAGCAAAGATTATGAAGATGGAGTAGTAGCTAAGAATAATCACTATATAAGCTTTAAGGTCTATATCTATGAATCCATCCCTTGAACTCTCATAAAAAAATTAAAAAAAAGCTAGGTTTGACCCTTGGCCTACCTGTATACCCAGGGCTATCAGGGATTGAGGCAGGAGGATCACTAGGGCTTGCTGGCTCCAAGCCTATCTCAAGTTTCACTGAGTGGACCTGTCCCAAGGGACTAAGTGAGAAAGTGACAGAACATAACACACAACATATGGTTTTATTTTCAGAGTGCACAGAAATGTGTAGCACATACACCTAGCCAAATTAGAATTCAGGCCGTGGTATACAGGAGCCATGTTTTAGTCTCTTAATGATTCTGGATGTACAGGAGAGGAAGAGAGTACATCTTTAACTCTCTGTTCATGTAGCCTGCTACTAGGCATAAAATGAGTGCTTAAAAGATATATGTCTATAGTATTGAGTTTCTTTCTCTGAAATTATTTTCTGAAATTGGTAAGTTTAAATAGTATATCAAACAGTGATCAACACTTAGAATATGCTAGGAAAAAATTGCAGAATAAATGGGTATAAATTACGAAGATAGCAGAGCATTGCCAAGAAAATTTGGGAGCTGTTCAAGGGTGAAATTGGGGAACTGTTTCAATTGACTTTCGAGTAAGGAAAATGCCCGGTAGATAATGCAAGCCTCATACGCAGAATCTAAAAAGTGACTGAAACCAGAGAGTTCCACAGTGCAGAGTCTGAAGAATGTGTTAGTAAAAAGCATTATGGTCTCAGTAAACAAGAAATATAAAACGAATCTGAAGAAGATGCAAGGTACTCAGAGGAAAGTGAAAGACTGGTATATTCTGTCTTTCCTGGCTACTGTGCCAAAATAGCTAACAAGAAACAATGTAAAGGAGGCACATTTACTCTGGGTCACACTATTGTATTTACTTTGGAATACAATTCCTCATGGGTACATGGCTACAAGATTGATAGACTGTTCTTCATACTGTCCCTGCTGTTAGGAAGGTGAGTGGTAACACAGATTTCACAACCCTGTGTCATCAAAACTTCCCACAAATCACCCCATACCAGAATTTCCAAGGAGGACTGAGTTTCTGCTTTGCTTTAGCTAGCATTATTTTCTGAAATCTTGGTGAGGGCTGCTTCATTTCCATAATCAGAGGGCATCAGTTCCTAACTTATTGCTTTTAGGCCAAGATATTACCCGGTGGCTTGTATTTAAACATCATTTACAGGAAGAGCTGATTTTGTAAACTGGCTCTGTCCCTGTAATAGAGCCCAGGTTTCTTAAATATTTGAAATCTTATTGTCTTCTGTAAAATAGAATAAACCTATTAGGCATCAGTAAGAGATAAAATGATGTGCTCATAATCTTATCAGAGTTCTCATTGCATCTGTAGCTCTGGTTAAACAGTATGTGCTACACAGACGTTCATGTCCAGGGGACAGATAACCAAAGGAAATCACTTTGAACTTTGGGAGGTTGTATTATGAGCTAGGATTATCAGTTCATAGAAACTGCCTTGCAAGCTTCCTTGTTTCCTCACGGATGTGATTCTACAAGTTACTGTTTTCCCCCAGGAATCTTGCCCATGTTATTTACTTACTTCTGGCAACAGTCTTCATGTTATCCTGTAAAGAATGAATAGAGCTCTACCCTCTTAGAAAAAATGACCTGCATCAAATGCAAGGTGGTCTTTCACGGACCGAGTAGAGTTCAGGAAGATGTGTGTGGCAGGTCACCTAAATATATGCATGATCCAAACAGAAGATGATGCAAGCAACAAAAGTTTGCCTGAAATCTGAACCTGCAATGGGCTTCCTAGAATGCACTTGCAGAAGACAAATGAAGCAAATTATCACAGAGATAATTTGGTGACCAGATTTGAAAAGGGAAAATAAGTGATTGAGAGGCAGAGGAATTTTAGATCCAGGACTCAGACCAGTTAACTACGATTCTTATACTGTGTTTTCTTTGTGAACACAATGAAGAGGGAGTGGAAGTTCCCAAGTAGGAGAGACATGGTTTGGATCATAGAAACATTTTTTGTAAGTTTTGATGGATGAGTATAAGCAAACATGAGAGTTAGGTGGTTTATCTGTCCTGCCTCCCTGCTGACCTAAATAATGAACTCAGATGGCTCAGTGAGTAAAGGCACTGCACTCTGGCCTGATTACTTGGGGTCTAGTAATCACACAAAATGAAGAGTACAGCTTATTATGTAATTTACAAATGTATCCTACCAACATGCATAAAGCAAACTGCTCTGGCCCAAGCTGCTGCTCAGAGTTAGAATTTTAATCTTTACATCTTTCTGATATGTCTATACCACAATTTAGAGAGAGTATAGATTCACAAGGTATCTAAAATTTGTTGT
This sequence comes from Rattus rattus, assembly GCF_011064425.1. Taxonomy (NCBI): domain Eukaryota; kingdom Metazoa; phylum Chordata; class Mammalia; order Rodentia; family Muridae; genus Rattus; species Rattus rattus. The sequence goes on from NC_046163.1 coordinate 78,010,344, forward strand.
TAAATCTGTCCCTGAAATACCTTCACTGATCAATTAGTGGCCAGGAGCTCAGCTTTTAAATAACTTATGATGCATTGCTAAGTGGCTACTCAGTGGATCATTCATGAATTGGTTCATGAATGATCTACTCAGTGACAGATAAAGAACTGTCCAAATTGGATTTGCAGCAGCCCAGGATCTTGTCCTGTCTATTGAAAAGTTCTCTTTTAAAGGTTCTTTCCCAGAAGTGAACCTAAAATAAAATAAAATAAAAACTTAGAAATAAAACTTAATTTTGTCTAAGGGTGCTAATGGTGCCTGGTAATTGTCAAGGCTGTTAAGGGTCGATGAGATAGGGTGACAACAGTCTTCCAAATCAACCTGCAGTTCTAAGAACCTTGGCAATTTCACAGTTCTTTTTCTAAACACCCTAAAATCAGTCCAGTGTGTAAAAGCTTCATTTTCCATAAATGCAGAAGACTGGGGGCGGGGGGCTTCATTTTCCTTGCCTTGAAAGGAAAAACAAACAAACAAACAAACAAACAAAACAAGCAAACAAATAAACTCTTGAAAAAAAAAACACTTGAAACTTAAGTAAACTATCAGGACAAGAAAGATTTAGAGTCCCTTGCCAACTGTTCCCCAAGCACAGAGACAGGCCTCCTTAAAAAGTTTCCTGAGCGGGAGAAAGGCTTTAGAGAAGGGCATTTAGATCTGAAGAAAATGAAATTTGGATCATTTTTTAAACCATGGAAACGAAATAACTTAAAACCTCATCTCTGTCTCAAAACAACCAATTCTGATGTAAAACTTGAGAGGAAATAAATGATCTCACATCCATTTTTACCCCTAAAGTAAACATAAAAACTTTAATTGTTCCCAGGGTAGTAAGAGTGCTTATTTTTCACTCCAAACTCAACAACAAAACAAGCACAAATCTGTAAAAATTGATGTGCATTTCAATATTGAGAAATGAGGTAGAAGAGCCTTCTAAGATTATTTTCAAAATAAAAAGCTGCCAAACACCACCCTCAGCTTGGTGAGAGGTTCTGAGGAAGTGGAGTTTGGGAATAGCAGATGAAATGACTTGAAGTTAAATGATAGGGTGCAAGCTAACAGTCTGTGTTCTGCTTGACACAGCTTTCTTTGTTGATCATCAGAAAGCCAAGCTCTTCAAAACAAAGCACATTTACATATCAGTTCAATTGTTAGCCCCAGTCTCTTTTTATTATTCTACCAGTGAGAAAATTTGCCATTAGCCTTGACTCCTACGAAAAGAGAGAGCAAGCTCATTTTTCTTAACATCACAAATGAATTCAAGGGATTTGCCTGTTTCTGTAAGGAAAGACAATAATCAAACTGGCTGAGATCTATTTCTGATATCACCACTCTGATTACATCAGGACCTAAATTTGCTTTGTCCCAGGCTGACTTTGAACTTAGGAATTTACTAGCCTTTGTATCTGCCTGCCTTTGTATATTTCTGACAAGCTGGCTCATACTGCTGCTGTCTCTATTCTTTTAGGCCCATGAAGATTCTCATTATGATTAATATTGTATCTTATATTTTGCATAGTTGAGAAATCCTATTTATATATTTGTAACTCATGTGTTCAGAGGTTTTTCCCACATGGTCTTGAGCATTGTCCTAAGGGTCTCAGCATTTACCATATTTTTTGTTTGTTTGTTTTTTTCTATTATTTAATTTTTGATTTACATTTCAAATGATATTCTCTTTCCTGGTTTCCAGGACATAAGCCGCCCATCACATCCCTATCCCCTTGTTCTATAAGGGTATTCCCCCACCCATCTACCCACACCTTCCAGCCTCCCTACCCTGAACTTCCCTTATACAGGGGGGTCCAGCCTTGGCAGGACCAAGGGCTTTTCCTTCCATTGGTGCTAAACAAGCCATCCTCTGCTACTTATGCAGCTGGAGCCATGGGTCATCCATGTATAGTCTTTGGGTAGTGGTTTAGTCACTGGAAGCTCTGGTTGGTTGGTATTGCTGTTCACATGGGGTTGCAAGTCCTTTGAGCTCTTTCTCTAATTCCATCAAAGGGAGTCCAGCTCTCAGTTCACTGGTTTGCTGCAAGCATTTGCCTCTGTATCTGACATGCTTTGGCTGTATTTGTCAAGAGACAGCTATATCATGCTCCTGTTAGCATGCACTTCTTAGCTTCCTCAATATTATCTAGTTTTGGTGGCTGTATATTGGCCACATATGGGGCAGGCTCTGAATGGTCATTTCTTCAGTCTTTGCTCCAAACTTTGCCTCCATAACCCCTCCTGTGAATATTTTTGTTCCCCCTTTTAAGAAAGAGTAAGCATCTATACTTTGGTTATTCTTCTTCTTGAGCTTCATATGGTCTGTGGACTGTATCTTGGGTAACTCGTACTTTTGGACTAATATCCACTTATCATTGAGTACGTATCACACGTATTTTTCTTTTATTGAGTTATCTCACTAAGGATGATATTTTCTAGTTCAATCTATTTGCCTAAGAATTTCATGAAGTTAGTGTTTTTCATAGCTGAGCAGTACTCAATTGTGTACATGTTTTATATATATATATATATATATGTATATATATATATATATATATGTATGTGTGTGTGTGTGTGTGTGTGTGTGTGTGTGTGTGTGTGTGTGTGTGTACAAGCCTCCCACATAGATACCCATGCCCTGCTCACTCTGTTACAGGGGCAGGAACCATGTCACACAATCTTTTCTTTCTTTTTTTTTTTTTTTTTTGGTTTTTTTTTTCAAAGCTGGGGACCGAACCCAGGGCCTTGCGCTTCCTAGGCAAGCACTCTACCAGTGAGCTAAATCCCCAACCCCACACAATCTTTTCAATGACAATTTAGGACTCATCAAAAAGCCCTGCCCAGTGAAAATATTACAGTAAATGTTATAAATGACTCAAGTAAAGATATCAATAGCTCATGTTTGCTAACTAACTGGAATAATTATCTCATTTCTAAGATCCAGATAGTGAATCAGCAGTAAATATCAGTGAAGTTAAAACACATTCTTTTTAATTCAGTTAGTCTAGTATAGAAAGATGTAGTAACTGAAGTCAAGGCTGCAGTCAAAACTTCTCTGAGGAGGAAAGATATGGATCACCATGTCTTCACATTTTATGTTCTTTGAGAAGAAATTTATGATTTTTTTCTTCTAAATGAAAAAACCAGCATTTGTTTGTTACTTTATATAAAGTATTGTTTCTTTTTCTTTATATGTACATGTAATTTCATATATGTGTGCATGCTCATGCATGTGTGCCCTTGTTTGTGGTTGCATGAAATTGTCTTCAGGTGTTTTGTCTCTATCACTCATTATATACTTGGGTAGTTTCTCCGAGGGACTCTAGAGATGCCATCATATCTCCTGGCCTTTCTGTGGGTTCCAGGGATCTGAACTCTAGTTCTTGTCCTTTGATGGTAAGCACTGTGCCTGTTGAACCATGTATTCAAGCCCTAAACTCCACCCTCTAGAGACTTCTGCAGCTAGCATCGCCATGTCCCTCTTATCCCTTCTTTCTTTTCCTTTATGGTTTCCTGATAGCTTGTACTTAAAGAAGTTCACAAGTGTATGGTTTCAATGGGAAAGAAAGTACTCTTTTACAATTTAGAGTATGTGATTTCCACCCTAACTTCCAAATCTTAACTTGACTATTTTTCTATATTTTAATGTTTTTTGAACCTTGAATGGTAGGTGTTTAGCATACTCAGAGAAGAATATATATTCCTCAGGCATAATCACATACTTAGAAAACTTGAACTGGTGACATAGTTTAGTTATTTGAGCAAGAACCATACTTACATACATACTCTCTCTCTCTCTCTCTCTCTCTCTCTCTCTCTCTCTCTCTCTCCTCTCTCTCTCTCTTTCTCTCTCTCTCTATATATATATATATATTAACAATTTTATATATATATATTTCTAATTTCTAATTTGACAAAATCTGAAAAAAAATTGAGAACTGAACATCTAAGCATGTCTTTAGGGAACTACTTGATTGTCCTAATATAGATAGAATTACTAGCTCACTATGGGTGGCAACATTCCATGGTTAGGATCCTGGAGAAAGCAGGATAGGCACTAGCATGGCATTCATTACTCCTGATTATGGATGCCATTTGACCAGACATATCAAGCTCCCACATCTGTAATTTCTCTACCACGATAGATGGTAACCTTGAACCATAAGAAAGTTCTTACTAGTAATGGTTTTATTAGCAGAATTTTACTTCAGCACAAGGGCCAAAACAAAGCAAGATAGTCAATTGCACAGTCTTACAGATCTTTTCACCATGTTTTCTTGTTTTATGGATGATATAATAAATTTTGTCTTAAAGTCATTGAAATTGCTAGAAAAACTGAAACACTAATACTCTAATTTCACTTGGGATAGAGCTACACTGTAATCAGGGTACAACAATTACAGCTGTAATTGTTTCAGTATTTCTGAGTAGACACAGGACAGTGATTAAGCACTCAAAGTTTGAGTCTGCATGATGGCAGAGACACTCACTAGTTTGCATTAACACACCTCATCTTTATTTACTGGAAGAGAAAAGTATTTCCTACCCAGATGCTGTCTTCTTGAGTGTAATGTTGCCAGTTGTGCCCTGTGTCGCTGAACATCAGGCGATAGCTTGTCACCCAGTCAGAGCTCCCATATCTTCCCTGTGTGGCTACAGCTGTAATCTCCACTCTGTTTCCGAGGTCAATCTGGAGCCATTGTTGGGTATTCGAATCTACTGGGGACCAACCACCAGTTCCTGGAAAGAATGAAAGAGAGACTGGTAATAATGCCTTAGAAAGTCACCATTTCCTGGGTCAAAGATCAATGAAATTATGTTCAGCAGTCAACACAGTTTCTTTCTCTGAACTTAAACTCCTAGTATTATCAGAACCAATTTTCTATGTTGTATTCTAAGGTACCAGGCTCATGGAAAGTACTGTGTTTATGATGCCACCTTCTTCTTTTCTCCTTCTTTCCTTCTCCCATTTTTCTTTCTTTCACTGCTTCTTTCCTCTATCCTAATCAGTACTTGAACCTACTAGGGGACTTACATCTCACTGTGGATATAAAGCTGAAAAAAGACATTCATTGAGCCTTCAATGAGCATCATTTGTTCATTTAACCTTTACTCTCAAAGTGGAAAATTTTGGATGCAAGGGAATTGAAGATTCAAAAAAATGATGGAAAGAACCTTCACAGGAGAAAGACAAAATTTCCAATACTATCAAAGGGGCAGTTCTCCAAAATGCCTTTCAAGGACAGAAACAGTAAAGCTGAATCCTAAAGTCAGCATAACCTGGAAAGGACAGATTGCCCGGAAACTTGGAAAGCAGACAGTTTTGCAATCACCCATACATAGGACACAGAGGAAGGAATGGTATATGAATAGCCATAGTTCATGAAGAAGCCTGGCAAATTTCATGTGTAATCTGCTCTACCAAGACTCACAAGGACTTTGTAACAGCTATTCACCTACTAGATAATGAAATTTGTACATTGTTGGTAAATATTCATTTTCTCAGAATTGGTAGCCTCAAGGTTTTTGTCTCCATCTGAATTAAGAAAAATAAATCAGTATAAATTTTTACTGACAGTCCTTTGGAACCTGGAGTGAGGGGCATTGCAGAGTGGTTGGTGAAAATCAACCTTTTTCCTTCTCCTTTTGCACAGAACAGGAGGGGAGAGTTCAACTCACCTTTTTTTATTCCTTAAACTTGCATATTCATTCCCTTGATGCTTTAGTTTACCTTCTAACAAATGAAAGCACATTTATTCAGACATCTGCTAGATAGCTGAAGGATTTTCTACATTCTGGTTCCTAATACATATTCATTCCGACCCAAGCTTAGCTCATAGACTTTCTGCATCCTGGTTCTTAATGTACAGTGACTCAGTGTATAAGACTAAATATATTGATACTGGAACTGGAGGAAGATCTTAAGACACATGTAGGACATGGGGACTGTCTTCGAACATCAGCTAGTCTCTAGCATTCTTATTTGATGAGCTTCTTTTTATTTCCACCAACTAAATAAGATTCAAAACAGGAACGAAAGGTCCATGATTGTCATGTACGCTAAAATGCATTCTCCTTAGTTGTTGGTATGCTTACAAACAAGGTAGGTACTGTGGTACATTGATTCTACATTCTTACTATAGTAAGAGGTCTGCACATGTGTGTGTGTGTGTGTGTGTGTGTGTGTGTGTGTGTGTGTGTGTAGAGGTGACTGATTTTTTCTTTTATTATATTTTTATTATACTTTATTGTATTTTAGATAGTATTACAGCTATGACCACAAGACTAAGTACTCAAGACTAAAAGCTGTAAATAGATTTTGATAGCTTCCTTTCCTCCAGTTTTCACTTTCCTGTAGCAGATATAGTAAATGAGACCTAGATGATGCTAGAACGATTACTTGGACAGAGGTTGGGGGTCTGCCACATTATGTGCTTCCATACACTTTTAAACACAGTTCAGAGAATTCTAGCTCCTTGACATTATTTTATAACAGAAAAAGAATGTGTCTAAATACCATAAAATTTCAGGCTGAGGAGATGACACAGTGTTTTGAAAAAGGGTTGCTCCTAAACCTGACCACCTGTCTTAAATCCTGAGAGAAAGAGGGATCTAATTTTAGTAAGTTGTTTTCCATGAATACACCCACACCCACACCCACACCCACACACACCTCACACACATTCACACAGTTAGAATGCAGGGTGTATTAAAAAATAACTAGAGATATCAAACAGGAAGAGTTCAGTGGGGTGGCAGAAGGTAAGGTGGAGGGATATAGAAAAGCATGATGAACTTTTTAAAACACTTTTCAAAACTATTACTGTTGAAGCTTCATACAATATAGACAGACACATACACATATGTAAATGAGAGAAATGTTTCTCAGCATACTACAGACTTTCAAATAAAAAGATAAGTACCAGGCATATGTTAACTGCTGATCAGTTTGTTCAATGGGATACTATATTTCACTAAAAAACTACAGCTATTGGCATTGGTCTTTGTTGCTTTCCAGATCTTGAAGGCAAGACACTCTTGTAGAATACTCAATATACTTGAGTCACATGACATGGAGAAATCAAACTTGAATTGATTTTGAAGCTTCATTCATATGGACTAGCATTCACAATGCTGTAAGTGCTATAAAGTCTACTGTAGAAAAAAGGTAGTCATCAATCATAGCTAGCTGTGAATCATATAAGCTACAATAAACAAGGCCTTGACAATTCATAACCACTGTTATAGTAATGGCATTAAGGTCATGGGAATAACAAACCATTTTCTTACTAGACATAAGTCCTGTTCCACAAGACTTAACCCAAGGCTAGTTCTGTTAACTGTTTCAAAACCCATGGTCAGGCTTTAAATCCTGATCTACAGGATGTAACTCATGACTGCTACTCTTAACTGGGACAGTAACCCATGGCCTCAATCATAGGCCATAGGAGAGAGCCTAATACTATTACTCTGCTAAGTGAACCAAATAAATTGCCCTCTAAAATATTATCATTATGCACATAAATCACATAAATCAGTACATTTCTGAATCCACATCGAAAAAGCTTTTTTTTTTTTTAATCAGTACATGGAGATTAATACAGAGACTCACAACTGTTCTACGTGCAGAGAACACAGAATGTGGATTGCTCAGCTCTAAAATGGCTAGTTGTATAAAATTTCTTTCCCCCTTGACTCTGGCATCTTTTAGGAAGAGGGTATAAAAAGGCTTTAAGTGCTAGGGGTAGTCAATGTCTGTGGTGACTGTGCCAGGTATGACTGTTCACTAATAAACTCACAGCAGCTATAAGTTCAAGACAGATAAAATCTCAGCATAAACAGGGAATCTGATCAGGAGCAACTGATGGCTTCCATGAGAGAAAGCACCAGGTTACTTCAGGGTTGCAAGCCTGAGAATGGACATGCATAGTAGACAGACTTATAGTCACACTCATACAAATAATATTAAGTTACTAATTAAGCTTAGTGGGTTTAAAAAATATCCATACACAATAATAAGAGCAACAACACAACATGTAAAACATATAAAAGTAGTAGGGGCATAGAAGAGGAATTGGAGGGGAAGGGGTAGATTTGATCAAATACAGTATATGATAGATTTATTTCTTGGTTTATAACAGAGAAAATCAAATTCAATAAAAATTAATAGTCATGGAAGAAAGTATTTTAGTCTCCTGAGATTTCAGCTTCAGAAATACACTGTTCTTATTATCTTCCTCAACACACTCAAAAATCCCAAACACTGCTCCTACCTCTCTGCTAACTCATCAGAACTGAAAGAGGTGCTGATTTTATTTCCGAGGAAATGCAAACGAATTCTGGAACTATTCATTATGCCCAGTCTTTCCAGCTACTCATTTCAGAGACTTTGCTGTACTTAAGAGATAACTATTCAAAGTGGTTTTAAATAGTGCCACCATTAAGAGCGCTTACCTAGGAAGCGCAAGGCCCTGGGTTCGGTCCCCAGCTCCGACAAAAGGAACCAAAAAAAAAAAAAAATAGTGCCACCATTAAACCTTGACAGAAAATGAATATATGATATTATGTTTTCCTAAATAGTTAAAGACAGGCTGATTTGTGTACTTGTTGTTTTTGCATGTTGCATATTTCTTTAGTATATCTGTATAATAAAAAACTATATAAAATAAACAATATATTTATTACAGGCAAAATAATGTATGACTCTGGCCCTTTCGAGTGATGTTCACTAGTTTGAAATGAAAAATATCAAACATTCATAATTTGCTTTTAATTGCCAACAGTCCCCAACTAGACTTCTTGTTTATTCTTTAGAATTTTTTCTCTTTTACAAATATTAGCATGTAAGATAAAGTTAGGAGAAAACAATTCTACGGTGTGGTTCAAAATTAATTAACGTGCTTGCTGTGCAAGACCTGAGTATAGATACCAGTAGTCATGCAAATCCTGGGCAGATGTGGTGACCTAATTGTAATCTCAGTGCACAGAGAGTAGAGCTCAGGGGCTTCCCAAGCAAACTGTGAAGCTGGACTAACATGGTCAGTGAGCACTTGGGTCAGTGAGAGATTCTGCATCCAAATAAAACAAAAAGCAATCAAGCACAAGCATGGTCCTCATCTGCATACCTGAATACATGAACATGCATCTCCCCACACAGATGTAGACACACACACACACACACACACACACACACACACACACACACACACACGCAGACCATGCATGCTCATAGAAAAATGTAAAATGTATAAAATGTAGCAATAAATATGTACCCTTTGTAAAATATCAATTACATGAAACAGAGGCAAAACTAAAAGAATGAGATATTTAGTTTAAGTTCATTTAATTTCTTCAAACTTGTCAGGAGAAAATCACATTTCCCTTGTATTTAGGGTAGGAGTGGACAGAAAAAAACAGCCTCAGTTTTTTTATCGCTCTTTAAAATTAGCCAGAATGGAACAGTTGCTCAGTTTTAGTGGTTAGAATGTACGGCTATTTGCTAGTTGATAATTGCCTTGGCTTCTTACTGTTGTTAAAGATAGCCCTCTCCCCTGCATTGCTGCTAATAGACGAACCTTCAGGGTGTCTGTGGTTGTCATGACAAACATTTTTTTTAGCCAAACAGTAAATATGTTTTGGAAAATGATGAGACAAAGTAAGAGCTTACCTACTCCTATTTCTGAATAATGGCAAAATTGAGTGACCATAAACACAAATATAAGAAGGAGTAAAGTTAACTGAGGCATTGTCATCCATAGCTCTGATTGATGTTTCTATGATTCTTAAATCTAAAGGATTCTGATCAATCCTGCAGGTTACACTTAAAAGCATTTAAGAGAAATTTCAATTTCAAGAAAACTTTAAATTTTCTTACATTTATTTATTTGTCTATCTTGTGTGTGTGTGTGTGTGTGTGTGTGTGTGTGTCCATGTATTCCTGTCTGTCTGTCTATTTGTCTGTCTTTCTAACCTTGGATGCTTGTGTGCCATGGCATACAAGTAAAGGTCAGGAGAAAATTTGGAATATTTGTTTTTCTTCTTCTATCCTGTGGGTCCTGGGGACTAAATTAGGCTAACCTAGGAAATAAGTACCTTGATCTGCTGAGCCATCATTTAAGTTGGAAATGAAAAGAAAAAAAGTCTTACCTTAGATACGTACGGCATCCAGAATTGAGTCATATTCTTAAAATATAAGACTAAGGATGATTTTAAGACTGTGTCTGGGTCTTTTTTCTAATACCCTACAAGCTGCACTAAATTAATACTGTGCTGTTGAAATTATTTTTTCTTTATTTTAGACCAAATCTCGTGTACCTCAGGCTGTCCTCAAATTCCTTATACAGTTGAAGATAATGGTGAACTCCTAATTCTCCTCCTTACATCTCCAGAATACTGGAATCACAGGTTATTTTCACAATGCCTGGTTTTACTTAATGTTGGGAACTTAACCAGGGTTTTCTGCATATTAACAAATTAACAATTTAACAATATATGGGTCCCCAGACAACTAACTTCATTTTTCTTCAGAAAATGTGGTGCACCTAGATGTTAGTACAGAAAAAAATTCAGTACCTAGATCTGCTACCAAGGATAGGTTAAAGGATGTTCTCTCAACAGTGCTCAGCCCTGGTGCCAGGGAATTCAGGCAGATTATACAAATTCATGTAACCCACAATTGACTAAGCAAGGATCCCAGCCCAGACTACCTGAATTCCGCACCTGAACTCTAAGGTCCCAAGCACTAACAGTCACCGGATTCTATTCACCATCTCTTTTCCCAGCAGAGCCATAAATTAACTTCATATTCTCTTTAGTGTCTCTTTGTGTTTTTAGGAAAACCAGCAATTGTATTTCATTTGTGGTATTAGTGTGTGCATGTTTGTGCATATGAGTGGGTCAGTATATTCCATGGTGCCCATGTGTAGGACAGAGGACAGCTTGTGGGAGTTATTTCTATTCTTCCATCATGTAGACCATGGGGATTGAACTTTGGTCCCAAGGCTTGGCAGCTGAGCTATCTCCAAATTCCTAGGATTCTTATATTAATTAGCTTGTGTCAGGGAATAAACCAATATAGAGAATGTAAGTGAAGACTTTATTTCAGTCCTTCTGCCTCCAGGTTTATGCCTTAGGCTGTAACAGTGACTAAAATTTTATTCAAAAACAAACAGCTTGTCTATAGAATTATAATCAAATTTTAAGACAAATAAATTGCTCTTTCCCCCATACCCGTGTGAATAAATCTCTCTACTCAAACTTCTGTGCCACAGTGCTGATAGCCAGCTTGATGCAGGCCAGAAATACCATGAGGAAATTAGAACTCCTTCATTTCTACCTGCTTTCCATTTATAGCTCAGACATGAAAATGAGAATTCTTTGATGTCATACACTGACAATGACACAAAATGAAATCTTTTCAGAGATATTGAATATCAGGCATTCCAAAGTAGAGTCCATCAGTTAAAGGCCAACATAAATAGGTAGGACATACACTATTTTGATACCTATTATTTCACGTAAAGAAATTGGCTTATTTTATTTTATTTTGTGTGTTTGTGGCACATGTACATGTTGAAATGTATACCTTCATGCATGTGCTTTGGATGCTTGTGTACATCTATGTGAAAGTCAGAGTTCAGTATTTAGTGTCATTCTCTATTGCTCTCCATATTATTTTGACGCAAGGTCTCTCTCTGAACCAGGATATCCTATTTAGCTTCAACTTGACACAGCCTAAAGCCATGTAGGCTTTCAATCAATTGACACATTGCTCAGATAAGCTAGTATGATATTCTTGATTATTGATAGTTGGGAGGGCCAGATCCTCTGTGGGCAACACAAATTCCTGAACAGGTGATTTCATAAATGCTAACAAAATTGAAGTCTCTGATTAGACTAGCAAAGTTCCTCATTTTAAGTCTATATGTTTCTGCCCTGACTTCCCTCAAAGACAGAAGTTATGTAGAAGTGCAGTCAAATAGTTTTCTTCCTCTAAGGTATTCTGAATCCGTTTATTGTCATAGCAGCAGAAAAGAAACTCAAACACTAGGACTCACTGATTGAGCTACGCTGGACCAATGACAATAAAGTATAACTTTTCTCTGCCTTCCCAGTGCTGAGATTGCTGACACAGGTGTCCATTCCTAGCTCTTACCTGATGCCACGTGTCCTAACAGAAGTCTTAATGTTTCCACAATGATGACTTTAAATGCTATTCCTACAGCTTGTGACTAATTTTTTTTTTCCAAAACTGAGGACTGAACCCAGGGCCTTGCGCTTGCTAGGCAAATGCTCTACCACTGACCTAAATCCCCAACCTGCTTTTGACTAATTTTTAATCCCTAAATAAGTCTTATAAGGAATAGGTTCAACGACCTTTGCCTCCCCATACATCACACAAAAGCCCAAAGAACATCAAAACTTTTCCGTGACTGAAGGAGGAGCTGGCAGGGAGGAGGAATTGCAGTCTCAGTTATTACAAACTTGGTAGCCCTGTAAGCAAGTATGCAAAATTGTTTTATGGGAAAATCTACTTAAAAAGTAAAACATGAAAATATATAATAATATAATAAATAAACACAGACCTAGTGGCTGGTAAGATAACTCAGTGCAGCACTTAACGTTCAAGAAGAACAAATCAGGTCAAACCCCAGTACCCATATTTGTATGCAGAACATAGTAATGCACAGCTGCAATCCCAGCTCTTGGAAGAAGGAGACACATAAATCATTGAGGCTCACTGGTGAACAACTTAGTATGTTTCAGAAGTTTCAGGACATTGAGAACTCCCGTCTCCAAAATAATGATGATGATGATAATGAAATACAATATTATTTCATAATAATATAATAGTTACTACTACTATAACTAACAACAATAATACTAACAATTAGTGGTTGTAATAGTAGTGGTCGTAGTCATATTAAAGTTAGTGAGTAAGGATTATACATGGACAGACCCATATCTCCACTTCCATATGTAGCAGAGGATGACCTTGTTGGGCACCAATGTGAGAAGCCCTTGGTCCTGCCAAGATGTGACACACCCAGTGTAGGGGAATGTCATGGAGGGGAGGCAGAAAGCATTGGATGTGGGGGTAAGGGAACACCCTTATAGGAGAAGGGGGAGGTGTATGGGATGAGAGTTTGTGGACAGGAAACTGAAAAAGTGGATTATTGAAATGTAAACAAAAAAAATCTAATTAAAAAAAAGTGGGTGAGTTTGAATATGGACATGTGAGGTTGTCCTTTGAAACATATGGATACACATATGTAAACACATATACATTACATACGTGAGAAACACTTCTATGAATATAATGCTGCATCACATGTCTGAGAGTACTAGCATTATCCTTATATGTGACTGAACCAGCAATATACAGCAGCAGGGTATGTGCTACTCTTTTTAGAGCACTGTAGCACATATGAAACAGGCTGTGGGATGAAGAAAAACCTCTAAGAGTGGGGTACTGTTTGATGATACAGTTCTTTGTGGGAAAATTGCTAATTAAGGCCAAATTCTACCATTGACTGAATGACCTTCTGGGGCATGGCATGTAGAGAAGGAAATCCTTCCTTAAGAGATTTTCTCCTTCTTTGACCTTATCTAGGGTATTCTAAGCCCACACAAATGTCCTACCTGAGAAATGTCATGTAGCCTCAACTAGTGTATAGGATCAATATATTTTCTCCTGGCAAAACCTTTTCAGTAGCACTTGAGATTCTGGAAATGCTTCTCTATAATTTCCTCACAAGGAATTCCAGGTACCTTAAGCCCCCAGCCAATGAGCTTTTCCCTTCCGGGGCATCCATATTGTCTGCCCTTGTCAATTTTACAAGCCTTTATTCACTCTCAATAGAGTTGATCTGCCTATTGACAAGCAGTCTGGGTGTGGTCATTCACCATGTATACTCACAGGGCTTCCATGGCCCTGTTCAATGCCTCTGTTCCTACTGTCCTCATTGACCAAATAGGCTAAGGATCCAAGAGTGTTTAGAGACTCATAGTTCTTGGTCATGTCTAGTATGACAGGATGCAGCAGCTGAAGTCACCCATGTGTCACATGGTAGTGTGACTTAAGGACTGACAAAGCTCCAGAGGAAAAGTAAGTGGGAACTTCAGCAAATACCCAATGTGATTTTTATACAGATCAAAATCCTACAGAATAGGACTGGAAAGATGGCTCACTTATTGCTCTTCTGGAGGACTCAAGGTGGGTTCCTGGCTTCTTCATCAAGTAGATCACTACTGTCTGTAAATCTAGCTCTATGGTATCCCATGATATCCTATGATATTTGGCTTCTTCAGACAATTGGAATCTATTCACAAAGACAAGGACGCACACACACATACACACACATACATACATACACACACACACACACACACACACACACACACACATATTGCAGAAAGCTCTAGAATGAATCTGTTTCAGGCTAGTTTGTAAAGAAAAGTAAAGGAATTTATCACAGGACACAAATGAGAAGGAGGGTCACTTTTGTGTCTGAATAAGACACAGTTGTAATTAAGGGATGCTCACCACCACTAGAGCAACATTTGGAGAATAATTTTGGGTACTTGTTACTTTAGGTCACCTAGAAATCACATAAGAGGCAAAGATTTCAGCTCAAACAATTCATCTGTACATCACAACAGAAGACTAGTGAATGTGAAGAAAGTATGGAAACATAGCCTATGTGCCTCATGGAGCCCTGCATCTTCCACAGACATATTACCTCCATGTCCATTTCCATGTTGACAGAGATTTAGCACAAGACAGGATGCCATGGCTCTTCCAGAAATTCATCAGTAAATTTCCTCCCACATCCTCACAGTATCCGTGAACCAGGCATGTGCATGTGTGGATATATGTTCACAGGATACTTATAACTTCAGTAAGATACAGAGAAATAGACATGAATGATTCTTATTAGCTGTTATTTTCTCAATGGTGTTATTGAAGCATAAGTAATTAATTATATAGATTAAACTTCATGGTGTGTTGATTTGACATCTGATTATATTGGAAAATTGTATTCTTAGTTTTTGAAAACCTTGTTTACACCAAAATGTGAATGTCTCACCCCTTCTTTAAAAGGGGAACAAGAATACACTTGGGAGGGAATAGTGAGGCAACGTTTACAACAGAGGCAGAAGGAACACCCATTCAGAGCCTGCCCCACATGTGGCCTATACATATACAGCCACCAAACTAGATAAGATGGATGAAGGAAAAAAGTTCAGGCTGACAGGAGCCAGATGAAGATCTCTCCTGAGAGACACAGCCAGAATACAGAAAATACAGAGGTGAATGCCAGCAGCAAACCACTGGACTGAGAACGGGACCCCCGTTGAAGGAATCAGAGGAAGGACTGAAAGAGCTTGAAGGGGCTTGAGACCCTATATGAACAACAATGCCAACCAACCAGAGCTTCCAGGGACTAAGCCACTATCCAAAGACTATACATGGACTCACCCTGGGCTCCAACCTCATAGGTAGCAATGAATAGCCTAATAAGAGCACCAGTGGAAGGGTAAGCCCTTGGTCCTGCCAAGACTGAACCCCCAGTAAACGGGATTGTTGGGGGGAGGGTGGTAATGGGAGGAGGATGGGGAGGGGAACACCTATATAGAAGGGGAGGGGGAGGAGTTAGGAGGATGTTTACCTGGAAACCGAGAAAGGGAATAACAATTGAAATGTAAATAAGAAATACCCAATTTAATAAAGATGGAGAAAAAAAACTTGTTTACTTCTTTAATGCTTCAACCTCTCTTCTAGACCACTGACCAGAGATAGGGGAGAAAGATGGTTAACAGAACAAGGGAGATGTGAACCTGTTTAAAAATAGTTCTTTGGAGGTAATTCCAATCTTTCTTGGTAGGATATCAGCAGTCCAGTCCAAAATATTAAACAAGAATCAATAGCAGCAGTCTAGTGTAGGTAGAAAACACCAAACATGAATCAGTAGCAGCTTTTTGATGCAGAGGAAACAACAAGGCTCTCCTGCATTGGCATGGGTCTTTGAAAGAGGAAAGAAGCAGACAGAATACCTTAAGAAGTTCTTTGGCAGCTTTCTCTTTACTAAGTCATAACAGGTCAAGATGAATGAAGCATTGTAAGGCAAAACAATGTAAGAACATTGGCAGCAAAGACCATCAATGTATTGCAAGGTGAACCAATGCTAAATTGTTAATAATGGAGACCAGGAAGCATTGCAAGGCAAACCAATACAAGAGTGTCATTCACTGTTGGATTCTTCTTATATTCTTTCCAAACATCACACATCCTCTCAAGTGTCTGCATTGGCAAAACATCATCTCACATGTCTACCTCAGCAAAATATCCTCTTATAAGTCTGCTTCTTCAAAATATCCTCCTCTTATCAGACAGCTTCCACAAAAACATTGCATGACAAAACAGAGTCTCCAAAGAAACCAGAAACTTCTACTTCAATCAAGTTAGTTGATACAAACTCCCTCTGGGGAGCTTTGTGTGCATGTGTGAATACATGTTCTACATCATTATCAGATGTGAAGTGTACAGTAGCAGGTTACCATTAATAATTCTGTATCATTGGAGCCTCACCATTCTTCTGTTGTTTCAGCAACTGGGTCTTCAGCTTAGTCTAGCCTCAATTTCATATTCATGTTGAAAGTGACTCTGAACTTCTGATTCTTCATCCTCTGTCTCTTTTGTGTTTTGATTACAGACTTTTAGGGACATATATGTATTGTACAGTGTTGGGGAAGGTCTACATAAATACTGAACAAAATGAGCTCTATATCTACCCTTGTCATGTAGTGTTTTCCATAATAGGATACCATTGTAGCAGTCTGGTTAGCTGTTAGCTGCATTCATTTCTCTTCTTCAGATCTCCACTCAATACAAAAATCACTGACTCTTCTAAATAAGTACAAGTTTCGATACATGCACATACACAAACTTACTCACTTAAATGTAGGCACCTTCTCTGAATTAGATTTGAACTCTTAGAGATTGGGAATTAAACACACAAGTTTTCTTTCCTAAGAACATGGCACAAATAAGCAATAAATACCTGTCAGACTATAATATTTTGTCAAGTCAAAGACACAGCTGTCATAGAAATGTAGAATGGAAACATCAAGAAACATCCAACTCATTAAGATGGGAAGTGAGAAGACAAAATTTGTTCAAGAAGTTTTAAGTCTTGAAGAACTGAAGGAAAGAAAAGGCTTATTGTTAACTTGATCATGTGGTCATAGAAGGGGGAAAAAACCCCATGTGATGTCTGCAAAATAAAGAACTAGTGAATCTGGTGCATCCCTGTGAGACCCAAGAACTGTGAACAGAGATATCTGTTGGAATAACTTTCAAGATGAAGCATGAGCATGGGCAACTGACCCTATAACTCTCCAATTTTTAAGATGTTTAATCCTGATTAGAGTATATGGCCAGCATGGGCTAGGAATAATCCAGTTTCCATTTACCTCTCAGAATGCTTGGGTTACTCTGTACACTAACAGTCCTGGATTTTTATAAGGGTGATGGATTCAGATCATCATGTTTGTGAAGTGAGCACTTACCCAACTGAGTCATCTGTTAAAACAGTCAACTTTATAACTAGCATTCCTACTGTCTTGAAGATTCTCGTGCAGTGACTATGATATAAGGAGTACTCTTGAATAGTCACAGAAACATTGATTATTCATTAATTACTTTAAATTAATAGCTTGCAACTCTGTTTAAATTTTAAAACCTTCCAGAAACCCTTTGTACATTCATTTAATCAATATCTGGGCTATGAGATCCTAGACTGTTCTTCCCCTATGAGACCCTGTGAATGGAAAGTTCTGACAGTAGACTGCACACTGAACTAGAGGGGGAGTTCTAGTTTCTGGATCCTAACTTCATAGCAGCGGCTTCTCTTCAGTCTTCTGAGTTAGGACTCTAACTCAGAAAAAATGAAGAAAAAATGAAGTTAGTTTCCAACTCATACACACTTATCTGGAGTAGAGTTTCTCGGCTCACCACCAAACAAGAAAAAGATAGGAATAATTAATCATTACAGAGACACTGTCCTAGGTCAATATCTAAGAGAGAGGTACTTGCTCTAAAATTAGACCTTAGGTTCTGCAAATTTGAAAGAGAGTTCGTTGATAATGCTGACATTGGGTCACACAATTTGAATAGATATGAGACTAATTGTAAACTTCTATCAGACCTTTAAAGAAAATATAATACCAACAGTCTTCTTTTTGTTCCAAAAGATGACTACATATTATGAAAATTCCCATGCTTGCTGTTGTGTGATAACCTTTAATTCCAGCACTCCAAGGAAGAGGAGGCAGGTGAATTCTAGACCAGCCTGATTTACAGAGTTCCATGACAGCAGGAACCACAAAGAAACCTTGTGTCATAGCCTGAATACAGCAAATACATAGGTGAATGCCAGCAGCAAACCACTGAACTGAGAACGGGACCCCCATTGAAGAAATCAGAGAAAGGACTGCAAGAGCTTGAAGGGGCTTGAGACCCCAAATGAACAACAATGACAATGAACCAGAGCTTCCAGGGACTAAGCCACTATCCAAAGACTATACATGGACTGACCCTGGGTTCCAACCTCATAGGTAGCAATGAATATCCTAGTAAGGGCACCAGTGGAAGGGGAAGCCCTTGGTCCTGCCAAGACTGAACCCCCAGTGAACATGATTGTTGGGGGGAGGGTGGCAATGGGGGGAGGATGGGGAGAAGAACCCCATATAGAAGGGGAGGGGGAGGGGTTAGGGGCATGTAGGCCTAGAAACCTGGAAAGGGAATAACAATTGAAATGTAAATAAGAAATACCCAATTTAATGAGGATGGAGAAAATAAAGAGAAAAAAACTAAAAGGCTTCTATATAGCAAATGAAACTGTCATTTTAGTAATGAGGCAGCTTACAGAAGGGGAAAAATCTCTATGAACTACACACTTGACAGGATTACTATATACAAAGAACCAAAAAATAAAAGTAAACATCAAGAAAATACCCTAATAGAAATTGGGCATGTATCTAAAGAGAGATTTCTCAAAAGATGAAGTTAAATGTCCTAAACTAAATGTTCAACATCTTGAACTATCAAGGAAATGAAAGTTAAAACGATGTTATCTCTAGGATGTCATAGAGATCTGGGATGGGGGAGGCTCCCAGGAGTCAGTGCAAGTGACCTTAGCCAAGATGTCTAACAGTGGGGACACAGAACCTGAAGAGGCCACCTCCTGTGGTGAGGCAGGACCCTCAGTGGAGGGATAAGGACACCAACCCTCCCACATAACTTTCAACCCAAAATTTGTCCTGTCAAAAAAAATAATAAATAAATAAATAAATAAATAAATAAATAAATAAATAAATAAATAAAAATGCAGGGACAAAGATGGAGCAGAGACGGAAGGAATGGCCAACGAGTAATTGCCCCAACTTAAGACCCAGTCTATGGGCAAGCTCTAATCCCTGACACTATTAATGATACTCTGTTATGCTTGCAGACAGGAGTCTAACATAAGTGTCCTCTCGTACTGTTATGGAAGAAATGGGGAAAGGATTGAAGGCCCTGGAGGAAATAGGAACCCCACAGGAAGACCAAGAGTCAACTAACCTGGACACCTGGGAGTTCTCAAAGACTGAGCCACCAACCAAAGAACATACATGGGCTGGAACAAGGTCCTGGAGCATTGTAGCACACATACAGCTCAGTCTCCATGTGGGTCCCCTAACAACTGGAGTGGAGGCTCTCTTTAAAGCTGTAGCCTGACTGTGGTATCTGTTCCCCAACAGGGCTGCCTTGTCTGGCCTCACTGGGAGAAAATGTGCTTAATCTGGTAGAGACTTGATTTGCCGGGGTGGAAGATACTCTCTGGGCCCCACCCTCTCAGAGCAGTAGGGAAGGGGCATTGGGAAGCCACTCTGTGAGTGGACTCCTGGAGGAGATGTAAATAAATATTTTTTTAAAAAAGAAACCTTGTGTCAAAAAACAAAATAAAATAACCACAAAACCAAAAACTTATAAAAATTTTTTTTAGAGGATTTTGAAGGCAAAACTAACCTAAGGCTAACTGACCAAAATTGCAGCTGACCAAAGGCATTCTCTGTGTGAAGTCAGGACTACAAACATAGAGACATAGATACAGTTATCTTCTTCCTAGTATAGGGAAGCACTGACAACCACCCCAGTGCCCCACAACACACACATATACACTGTCCATATCTGCTAACTTTGTGTGAAAAGCTCTAGGTAGAACACTGAATCCTTTGTAGCTTTGTACCAAACAGGTTACTAAGTAGCTAACTGAGTTTTAAAGCAGTTCTGGAGAAAGGAAGATGAGTAAGGATCCAGTTCCCAGGGGATAATTGGCAGTTTTTTGAAGAGGCAAATAGCCAAGCTCTCGGAGGCTGGAAATGAACCCAGGGTAGAGCAGTTGGCAGTGGGGACCTGTCATCATAGGACAACTTGACTTCTTCTGGTTACCTGCACTTAGGTGTCTCATGGGGACTTTTCTTGAATGCTAGCTCTAGGAGAGAGTGATGCTTTCAGATTTTGTACAAACAAGCCTCTGTATATGGTATCTTAGGCTAGAAAGATATACTTTTCAAATAAGTAAGACCCAACTACCTAAAACCATAGATCCAAGTATTAAAATACAAACGACTCTTTTTCAAAAGAGGTACATTCAAGATTCCACACATAATTATCTACTATTAGGAAACAATGTCAGCTAAGTTCAGTGGTAGAAGAGCTGGAGACTGTTGTCCTGCTCCAATGATGCCAAGAACCTACCCTCCCTTGGCATAGCACACTGAATTAGACTGAGTACTCTTGATAGCACTGGTAGTGACAATGAGCTCTCTGAGAGCAGACTCTGGCAGGTCTTTATTCTTGGTGACAATGTTGCTAAATAATGACTTGTAAATGCACCATTATTTCTCTTCTGACTTAAACAAAACCAAAGAGTGTTCGAAATTCATTTTTATCTGGTTTGTAGGACCGGTCCATCTGAAGAACATAGTAGTTTCAATTTTTCTTTTTAGAAAGGATTTTCAAGACTTCTTTTTCATATCCCAGAGCAACAATGCCATCTGACACTCCTCTGGAGATAATTTTTGTAGTTGGGACATCAAAAATGTCACATACTGAAAAAAAAAATTCACCAAATGAAGACAACCTATCAGCTCCTCTTGCTGATATGCAATGGCTGGGGAGGGAGTAAGGGTCAGATAGAGGTCATAAACCATGCAAACTCTGGCTTTGTCCTCCCTAAGTGTAAACTCAACAGCAGCACCTGCTGGACTGACTTGCATGAAAGAAGCCAATGCTGGAATATCTACTGCTCCTCACAGTTTTTTCACCAGCTGCCAGACATTCAAAGCATTACGCAAGTTTATGGATTGTGGGGCTCTGATCAGAACTTTTATGGGATGCTTGGGCATCAGTGTACACAGATGAGCAAGAGTCTGATGGGGGTTCATCCCATACCTCAAGGGCATCTGAGAATTTCCATTACTGTACAGTTTCCTGAAATAATCTGATATTACTTTATCATGTTGAGTGGTATGAGTGAATGCCTTCAATGCCAAGTGGCATCTGGTCTCCAGGGAAGTGTCCTTACCATCACAGCCCTGCATCTCTGTAGCCACCACAGCATAGTTCTCTGTTTTATAGACTACTGTTACTTGAGCATGTGTTTTGGATGCAGCTGTCAGTAAGGTCATGCCACCAATGTTAATTTGCTAAACAGTTGCCTCAACAGTTACATCTGGGGAAGACATAGTCCTCATGAAGTGGTACAGGTTACAGACAACAACTCTTAGAAGGTTGAAATCAAGCCTGGTGATGTCAGCAGCATCTTCTGGAATATTGTTTGTAAAGATTCCAGCATGGCCAGCAGAATATAAGGTTTTTGCAAGTTCTCCTAACATTTCAGGGAATCCCATTAGCTGAAACATACCTCTGACTTCCAGGCTAGCATCCCTGATCACCTTTTCCATGCCTCTGCAAGTGACTGGACTCACACCAAGAAACACAATGTTTCTGATGAATTCCACAAGGCCAGTTTTGTCAGACACACTGAATAGGGCAAGGTGGGAGATAGCTATGGGTGCTACACTGTGTCCTGGAGTCAGGAGAAGGACCAACCAATACTCTTCAAGCTATTCCACAATAAAGAAACAGAAGGATCACTACCCGATTCAATCTTTGAAGCCACAATTATGCTTAGATTTAAACCATACAAAGACCCTACTAAGAAAGAGAACTTCAAACCAATTTCTTTTGTGAATATTGATGCAAAAATACTCAATAAAATTCTCACAAACTGAATCTAAGAAGATATCAAAACTATTATCCATCATTATCAAGTAGGCTTCATCCCAGTGATATAGGGATGGTTCAATATACAGAAATTGATCAATGTTATCTACTATATTAACAAACTCAAAGGGAAAAAAATAGGATCATTTGATTAGATGCAGAGAAAGCATTTAACAAAATTCAACACTCCTTTATAATAAAGATCTAGAAATTTCAGTAATTCAAGCCACATTCCTAAACATAGTAAAAGCAATATACAGCAAACCAGTAGCCCACTACAAACTAAAGAGAGAGAAATTGCAAGCAATCCCAGTAAAATCAGGGACTATACAAGGCTACACACTCTCTCCCTACCTACTTAGTATAGTACTTAAAGTCCTAGTCAGAGCAATTATACAACAAAAAGAAGTCAAAGCAGCACAAAATGGAGAGACAGAATTAAAAATATCACTATTTGCAAATGATTTGATAGGATAGTCAAATGACCCCAAAATATCAGCAAGAGTACTCCTAAACATTATCAACAACCTCAGCAAAGTAGCTGGATATAAAATTAACTCAAACAAATCACTAATCCTCCTCTACTCAAAGATAAACAGGCTGAGGAAGAAATTAGGGAAACAATATACTTCCCAATAGTCACAAATATAAAATTCCTTGGTGTGAGTCTAACCAAAAAAGAAAGATATGTATGACAAGAACTTCAAATCCCTGAAGAATGAAATCAAAGAAGATCTCAGAAGATGAAATGACCTCCCATTCTTATGGATTGGCAGGATTAATATAGTAAAAATGGCCATTTTTCTGAAAGAAATCTACAGATTAAATGCAATCCCCATCAAAATTCTAAGTCAATTTTTCATAGAGTTTGAAAGAACAATTTGCAAACTCTTCTGAACATTATATATATATATATATGTATATATATATGTGTATATGTATATGTGTATATATACATATACATGGGCTTCAGGGGAATTACCATTCCTGACCTCAACAGAGTAATAGTAACAAAAATTGTATGGTATTGGTACAGAGACAGGCATGTAGATCAACAGAATAGAAATAAAGAAACAGAAATGAACCCACACACCTATGGTCATTTGATCTTTGATAGAGGAGCTAAAACCATCCAGTGGAAAAAAGACTATTTTCAACAAATGATGCTGGTTCAACTGGCAGTCAGCATGAAGAAGAACGTAAATCAATCCATTCTTATCACCCTGTATAAAGCTCAAGTCCAAGTGATTAAGGATCGCCACATAAAACCAGATACACTGAAAATAATAGAAGAGAAAGTGGGGAAGAGCCTTGAACACACAGGGAACTGGAGAAAATTTCCTGAACAGAATAACAATGGCTTATGCTCTAAGATCAACTTAAATCAAAATGGGACTTAAATCAAAATGGGATCTCATAAAATTGCAAAGTTTCTGTGAGGCAAAGAAAACTAGCAATAGGAAAAAATGGCAACCAACAGATCTGGAAATGTTCTTTAACAATCTTACACCTGATAGAGGGCTAATATCAAATATCTATATTTATATAGATATTATAAGAATTTAGACTCCAGAGAATCCAATAATCCTATTACAAAAATAGAGTACAGAGCTAAACAAAGTATTCTTGTCTGAGGAATATTGAATGGCTGAGAAGTACCTAAAGAAATGTTCAACATCCTTAGTCATGAGGGAAATGCAAATCAAAAGAACCTTGAGATTCCACCTCGCACAATTCAGAATGGCTAAGATCAAATATTCAGGTGACAACAGATGCTGTTGTGAATGTAGAGAAAGAGGAACACTCCTCCATTGTTGATGGGATTGCAAACTGGTACAACCACTCTGGAAATCAACTGGAGGTTCCTCAGAAATCTGCACATAGTAATATCTGAAGACTCAGCTCTACCACTCCTGGCTATATACCAAAATGATGCTCTAACATACAACAAAGACACATGCTCTACTATGTTCATAGCAGACTTATTTATAATAGCCAGAACCTGGAAAGAACCCAGATGCCCTTCAATGGAGGAATGGATACAGAAAATGTGGTAAATTTACACAATAGAGTACTATGCAGCTATTAAAACAATGACATCATGAAATTTTTAGGCAAATGGATGGAACTAAAAAATATCATTTTTTAAAAGATCTATTTATTTTATGTATGTGAGTACACTGTAGGCATTATCTGACACACTAGAAGAGGGCACTGGATCCCATTAAAGATGGCTGTGAGCCACCATGTGGTTGCTGGGAATTGAACTCAGGACCTCTGGAAGAGCAGTCAGCGCTCTTAACCACTGAGCCATCTCTCCAGCTCCAAAAAATATCATCTTAAGTGAGGTAACCCAGTCACAAAAGAACATACCTGGTATGCACTCATTGATAAGTGGATATTAGCCCAAATGCTTGGAACACCCAAGATACAATCCACAGACTACATGAAGCTGAAGAAGAAGAAAGACCAAAGTGTGGATGCTTCAATCCTCCTTAGAAGGTCCAAATACAAAGACAAAATCTGGAGCAGAGAGTGAAGGGAAGGAAATCCAGAGACTGCCATACCTGAGTATCCATCCCATATATAGTCACCATGGGTGCCACAAAGTACTTGATAGAGCTGTCTGCTGAAAAATTTTGCCAGGGACTGACAAATACAGAGGTGAATGCACTAATCCAACTATTGGACTGAGAACAGGGTCCCCAATGAAGGAATCAGAGAAAGGACGTAAGGAGCTGAGGGGGAAGAACAATCATATAAATCATCCAGACACCACAGAGCTCCTAGAGACTTAATCGCCAAACAAAGAATACACATAGATTGACCCATGGCTCCAGCAGCATATGTATGAGAAGATGGCCTTGTTGGACATCAATGGGAGGACAGCCCCTTGACTGGGAATGCTGGATTCCTCAGTGTAGGGAAATGCCTGGTTGGGAATGTGGGACTTGGTTCTTGGGTAAGGGAGCACCCATTTAGAAACTGGAGGAGGGAGAATGGGATAAGAGGTTCCCAAAGGGAAACTAGGAAAGAGGATAACATTTGAAAAGTAAATAAATAAAGTATCTAATAAAAATTTAAGTTAAAATAAACAAAAAGGCATAGTGGTACATGCTTATAATTCCACCTTTCTGAGTCAGAAGAAGGAATCAAGTTCAAGGATAGTAAGAAACCTTTTTTCATAAGAGTATATGTCCTTTACCCCTCCCAAAGCCTCATTTGCATACATGTAAGCAATTATGTCCACTCATATGTCTGTACACAAACAAGTTCATGCACACATATGTACACCGAGAATTTTACAGGATAGCTATGTGCTCCCTAAGCAAGTATATTCCTAATATACATGCATTTTAGAGTCAGTACCCCAAACAACAGCAACAACAACAACTACAACATTAAAAAGAAAACAACATAAAGCATGGTGGATCTTTAGGTTGGAGGAACATGTTAACTATCTATTACATGTTGGGAAGCATTTTTGCTATGGAGTTAACCACAAAGATTTCCTTCACATCCTTTGGATGTGGCTTCTATTTAGACAGAACACTTCCCCTCCCTTTAGCGCTTATAATGCCTTCATCTAACACTTGAATTTCAGGCTTATTCACTATACTTACCCATTTTCCAGTTCAGTTGAGCTGAGCTGTAACTTCCAGTGAGATCTAAGGAACTGGAGAAAGTCATGGGTGAGAAGAAGGAGGCCAGTGGGTCATCACAGTTGTCTGAAAAAGTGGGGAGAGCAGGAAAGGTCAGATTCAAATGGCAAGAAAAATTTTACAAAGAGGGAACTTATACGTACACTCTTTTATTAACCATATGCTGTGGAAAAGGTTGGGAACTATTTTTCAGTGTTTGTATTTGCATTTACTTATAATCCTAAAACATGTTATGACTTCCTTTCATTGATGTAGAAATGAAGGATGAAGGGGTTCAAGTTCACATCACTAGTTAATACCATAACCAAAAGCACTGAGGTAGATTTGGCTAAGTTAATATCCCACCTACCTATCCTTATAGTTCCTTTGTTAATTTGAGCAAAACCTCACAACATGTCCATGTTTAGCCTATGAGAAAGGAGACTTTTATAAGGTTTCATTTATTCTCCCATCTTCAGGTTCCTAAAGCCTTTGCAATAATTGTGTCCATCAAAATAGGATAATCTTGAATTTGTAAATAACACTTGTGCATGAGCAAGTAGGAAATGGGCTACTTACAGATGTACTCACTTACATTATAGGAAATAAAAGAGAATAGTCCCAGATTTATTTCTAGTTTTCCCCTGTGAGGTACTCTATAAAGCTCTTTTGATAGTAATAAACAAGATGAGGGCATAGACAACTACATGTCTTTACATCAGAGATATGTCCCTACAAGTTCACATTAATCCATAGCCACTGGCTTTGTCTTCATAATATATATTGAACAGTTGGAACACGCCAAAGTTTTCATTGAAATTTAATTGTCATGCACCCAAACTAAAAGGCCAGATCTTTGAAAGCTTCACTCTCATTGTTGATCTTGTATTTTAGAAGTGCAGTTTCTCATCCTTGTTTCTTTGGTCACATAATGACTCAGAGTGTTGCACTTCCTACTTATTGTTACTGTGATATCAGAATTATAATCCACCTGGTTTTTAGTGGGATTCCCCACCTCACTGATCCCCGCCAGCAGCTCACTGCTCCCAAACTCTGTGGGAGAGAGAGCACACCGCCCGGACAGGTGGGCACTCCTGAGACTGCAGAGCAGAAGAGACCACCAACACTGCCCACCCCTGCCCACATCCCTGGCCCAAGAGTAAACTATATATGGCCTCTGGTTTCCCTTAATTAAGGGCACAGGAGCAGCAGGACCCTGTGTCTGAGACGCCACCGGAACCTGAAGGGACTGACCAGATAAACAGTTCTCTGCCCCCAAATCCCGTGGGAGGGAGAGCTAAACCTTCAGAGAGGTAGACACGCCTGGGAAGCCAAAAGAGACTACACTCTGCCCACATTTCTGACTCCAGAGGAAAACACCAAACACTATCTGGGACCCTGGTGCAAGGGGGCTCCCGGAAAGTGCAGCACAGGTCCTCCTGGTTGCTGCCCTCGAGGAGAGCTCAAAAGCAACACCCCACGAGCAAACTTGAGCCTCGGGACCACAGGTAAGACGAACTTTTCTGCTCCAATCGACCTGCCGGGTGACCTCAGGACACAGGCCCACAGGAGCAGCAGAAGACCTGTAGATAGGAAAAAAACTACATGCCTGAAAGCACAACACTCTGTTCCCATAACTGGCTGAAAGAAAAAAGGAAAACAGGTATACAGCACTCCTGACACACAGACTTATAGGACAGTCTAGCCACTGTCAGAAATAGCAGAACAAAGTAACACTAGAGATAATCTCATGGCGAGAGGGAAGCACACGAATGCAAGCAAGAGAAACCAAGATTACATGGCATCATCGGAGCCCAATAATCCCACAAAAGCAAACAATGAATATCCAAACATACCAGAAAAACAAGATCTAGATTCAAAATCATATTTGATCACAATGCTGGAGGACTTCAAGAAAGACATGAAGAACTCCCTTAGAGAAACGCAGGAAAACATAAACAAGTAGAAGCCTATAGAGAAGAATCACAAAAATCCCTGAAATAATTCCAGAAAAAAACAAGCTAACAGTTGAAGGAATTAAAAATGGAAATAGAAGCAATCAAGAAAGAACACAAGGAAACAACCCTGAATATAGAAAACCAAAGGAAGAGACAAGGAGCCTTGATAAAAGCACCACCAAGAGAATACAAGAGATAGAAGAGAGAATCTAAGGAGCAGAAGATTCCATAGAAATCATGGACACAACTGTCAAAGATAATGTAAAGCTGAAAAAGCTACTGGTCCAAAACATACAGGAAATCCAGGACTCAATGAGAAGATCAAACCTAAGGATAATAGGTATAGAAGAGAGTGAAGACTCCCAGCTCAAAGGACCAGTAAATATCTTAAACAAAATCATAGAAGAAAACTTCCCTCACCTAAAGAAAGAGATGCCGATAAGCATACAACAAGCCTACAGAACTCCATATAGATTGGACCAGAAAACAAACTCCTCCCGTCACATAACAGTCAAATCACCAAATGCACAAAATAAAGAAAGAATATTAAAAGCAGTAAGGGAAAAAGGTCAGGTCAAGTAACATATAAAGGCACACCTATCAGAATCACACAAGATTTTTTGCCAAAGACTATGAAAGCCAGAAAATCCTGGACAGATGTCATACGGAACCTAAGAGAAAACAAATGCCAGCCAAGGTTACTGTATCCTGCAAAACTCTCAATTAAAATAGATGGAGAAACCAAGATACTCCATGACAAAACCAAATTTATACAATATCTTTCTACAAATCCAGCGCTACAAAGGATAATAAATGGTAAAGCCCAAAATAAGGAGGCAAGCTACACCCTAGAAAAAGCAAGAAAATAATTGTCTTGGCAAAAAAACTAAGAGAAGAAAAGCACACAAACATAACCTCACATCCAAATATGAATATAACAGGAAGCAATAATCACTATTCCTTACTATCTCTCAACATCAATGGTCTCAACTTCCCAATAAAATGACATAGATTAACAAACTGGATACACAATGAGGACCCTGCATTCTGCTGCCTACAAGAAACACATCTCAGAGACAAAGACAGACACTACGTCAGAGTGAAAGGCTGGAAAACAACTATCCAAGCAAATGATCGAAAGAAGCAAGCTGGAGTAGCCATTCTAATACCAAATAAAATCAATTTTCAACTAAAAGTCATCAATAAAGATAAGGAAGGACACTTCATATTTATCAAAGGAAAAATCCACCAAGATGAACTCTGAATCCTAAATATCTATGCCACAAATACAAGGGCACCTATATACATAAAAGAAACCTTACTAAAGCTCAAAACACACATTGCACCTCACACAATAATAGCAGGAGATTTCAACACCACACACTCATAAATGGACAGGTCATGGAAACAGAAATTAAACAGAGACGTACACAGACTAAGAGAAGCCATGAACCAAATGGACTTAACAGATATTTATAGAACATTCTACCCTAAAGGAAAAGCATATACATTCTTCTCAACTCCTTATGGTACTTTCTCCAAAATTGACCATATAATTGGTCAAAAAAACGGGCCTCAACCGGTACAGAAAGAAAGACATAATCCCATGCGTGCTATAAGACCACCACGGCCTAAAGCTGATCTTCAATAACAATAAGGGAAGAATGCCCACATATACATGGAAGTTGAACAATGCTCTACTCTATGATAACCGGGTCAAGGAAGAAATAAAGAAATAAATTAAAGTCTTCTTAGAATTTAATGAAAACGAATGTACAACATACCCAAACTTATGGGACACAATGAAAGCTGTGCTAATAGGAAAACTCATAGCTCTGAGTGCCTGCAGAAAGAAACAGGAGAGAGCATATATCACCAGCTTGACAACACACCTAATAGCTCTAGAACAAAAAGAAGCAAATACACCCAGGAGGAGTAGAAGGCAGGAAATAATCAAACTCAGAGCTGAAATCAGCCAAGTAGAAACAAAAAGGACCATAGAAAACAATCAACAGAACCAAAAGTTGGTTCTTTCAGAAAATCAACAAGATAGATAAACCCTTAGCCAGACTAATGAGAGGACACAGAGAGTGAGACCAAATTAACAAAATCAGAAATGAAAAGGGAGTCATAACTAAAGAATCAGAGGAAATTCAAAATATCCTCAGATCTTACTACAAAAGCCTATATTCAACAAAACTTGAAAATCTGCAGGAAATGGACAATTTGCTAAACAGATACCAGGTACCGAAGTTAAATCAGGAACAGATAAACCATTTAAACAACCCCATAACTCCTAAGGAAATAGAAGCAGTCATTAAAGGTCTCTCAACCAAAAAGAGCCCAGGTCCAGACGGGTTTAGTGCAGAATTCTGTCAGACCTTCATAGAAGACCTCATTCCAATACTATCCAAACTAATCCACAAAATTGAAACAGATGGAGCACTACTGAATTCCTTCTATGAAGCCACAATTACTCTTATACCTAAACCACACAAAGTCCCAAGAAAGAAAGAGAAATTCAAACCAATTTCCCTTATGAATATCGATGGAAAAATACTCAATAAAATTCTAGCAAACCGAATCCAAGAGCACATCAACACAATCATCCACCATGATCAAGTAGGCTTCATCCCAGGCATGCAGGGATGGTTTAATATACGGAAAACCATCAATGTGATCCATTATATAAACTAACTGAAAGAATAAAACCACATGATCATTTCATTAGATGTTGAGAAAGCATATGACAAAATTCAACACCACTTCATTATAAATTCCTGGAAAGAATAGTAATTCAAGGCCCATACCTAAACATAGTAAAAGCCATATACAGCAAACCAGTGCTAACATGAAACTAAATGGAGAGAAACTTGAAGCAATCCCACTAAAATCAAGGACTAGATAAGGCTGCCCACTCTCTCCCTACTTAATCAGTATAGTTCTTGAAGTTCTAGCCAGAGCAATCAGACAACAAAAGGAGATCAAAGGGAAACAGATTGGAAAAGAAGAACTTAAAGTATCACTATTTGCAGATGATATGATAGTATATTTAAGTGATCCCAAAAGTTCCACCAGAGAACTACTAAAGCTGATAAACAACTTCAGCAAAGTGGCTGGGTATAAAATTAACTCAAATAAATCAATAGCCTTCCTCTACACAAAAGAGAAACAAGCCCAGAAAGAAATTAGGGAAAGGACACCCTTCATAATAGTCCCAAATAATATAAAGTACCTTGGTGTAACTTTAACCAAGCAAGTAAAAGATCTGTACACTAAGACCTTCAAGACTCTGAAGAAAGATATTGAAGAAGACCTCAGAAGATGGAAAGATCTCCCATGCTCATGGATTGGCAGGATTAATATAGTAAAAATGGCCATTCTACCAAAAGCGATATACAGATTCAATGCAATCCCCATCAAAATACCAATCCAATTCTTCCAAGAGTTAGACAGAACAATTTGCAAATTCATCTGGAATAACAAAAAACCCAGGATAGCTAAAACTATCCTCAACAATAAAAGGACTTCAGGGGGAATCACTATCCCTGAACTCAAACAGTATTACAGAGCAATAGTGATAAAAACTGCATGGTATTGGTACAGAGACAGACAGATAGACCAATGGAATAGAATTAAAGACCCAGAAATGTACCCGCACACCTATGGTCACTTGATTTTTGACAAAGGAGACAAAACCATCCAATGGAAGAAAGGTAGCATTTTCAGCAAATGGTGCTGGTTCAACTGGAGGTCAACATGTAGAAGAATGCAAATCGATCCATGCTTATCACCCTGTACAAAGCTTAAGTCCAAGTGGATCAAGGACCTCCATATCAAACCAGATACACTCAAACTAATAGAAGAAAAACTAGGGAAGCATCTCGAACACATGGGCACTGGAAAAAATTTCCTGAACAAAACACCAATGGCTTATGCTCTAAGATCAAGAATGGACAAATGGGATCTCATAAAACTGCAAAGTGTCTGTAAGGCCAAGGACACTGTGGTTAGGACAAAATGGCAACCAACAGATTGGGAAAAGATCTTTACCAATCCTACAACAGATAGAGGCCTTAGATCCAAAATATACAAAGAACACAAGAAGTTAAATCGCAGGGAGACAAATAACCCTATTAAAAAATGGGGTTCAGAAGTAAACAAAGAATTCACAGGTGAGGAATGCTGAATGGCTGAGAAACACCTAAAGAAATGTTCAACATCTTTAGTCATAAGGGAAATGCAAATCAAAACAACCCTGAGATTTCACCTCACACCAGTGAGAATGGCTAAGATCAAAAACTCAGGTGACAGCAAATGCTGGCGTGGATGTGGAGAAAGAGCAACACTCCTCCATTGTTGGTGGGATTGCAGACTGGTACAACCATTCTGGAAATCAGTCTGGAGGTTCCTCCGAAATTGGACATTGAACTACCTGAGGTTCCAGCTATACCTCTCTTGGGCATATACCCACAAGATGCCCCAACATGTAAAAAAGACACGTGCTCCACTATGTTCATAGCAGCCTTATTTATAATAGCCTGAAGCTGGAACGAACCCAGATGCCCTTCAACAGAGGAATGGATACAGAAAATGTGGTACATCTACACAATGGAATATTACTCAGCTGTCAAAAACAATGCCTTTATGAAATTTATAAACAAATTGTTGGAACTGGAGAATATCATCCTGAGTGAGGTAACCCAATCACAGAAAAACACACATGGAATGCACTCATTGATAAGTGGCTATTAGCCCAAATGCTTGAATTACCCTAGATGCATAGAACACATGAAACTCAAGACGGATTATCAAAATATGAATGCTTCACTCCTTCTTTAAAAGGGGAACAAGAATATCCTTGGCAGGGAATAGGGAGGCAAAGATTAAAACAGACACAGAAGGAACACCCATTCAGAGCCTGCCCTACATGGGGCCCATACATATACAGCCACCCAATTAGACAAGATGGATGAAGCAAAGAAGTGCAGGCAGACAGGATCTGGATGTAGATCTCTCCTGAGAGACAGAGCCAGAATACTGCAAATACAGGGGCGAATGCCAGCAGCAAACCACTGAACTGCGAATAGAACCCCCGTTGAAGGAATCAGAGAAAGAATTGGAAGAGCTTGAAGGGGCTCGAGACCCCTTATGAACAACAATGCCAAGCAACCAGAGTTTCCAGGGACTAAGCCACTACCTAAAGATTATACATGGACTGACCCTGGACTCTGATCTCATAGGTAGCAATGGCTATCCTAGTAAGATCACCAGTGGAAGGGGAAGCCCTTGGTCCTGCTAAGACTGAACCCCCAGTGAACGTGATTGTTGGGGTCAGGGCGGCAATGGGGGGAGGATTGGGAGGGGAACACCCATAAAGAAGGGGAGGGGGAGGGTTTAGGGGGATGTTTGCCCGGAAACCCAGAAAGGGAATAACACTCGAAATGTAAATAAGAAATACTCAAGTTAATAAAAAAAATGAAAAAAAAAAAAGTGGGGACTAGGGGAAAACTTCCTGAACAGGACACCAATGGCTCAGGCATTAAAGTCAGCAAATAATAAATGGGATCTCATGAAACAGAAAATGTCTGTAAGTCAAAGATCACTGTTTTCAGGACAAAATGACCCACGACAGTTTGGGAGAAGATCTTCAAAAAACTTCAATCTGACAGAGGGCTAATATTAAAAATATATGGGGCTGGGGATTTAGCTCAGTGGTAGCGCTTGCCTAGGAAGCGCAAGGCCCTGGTTCGGTCCCCAGCTCGAAAAAAAAAAAGAAAAAAACAAAAACAAAAAAATATATATATATATATATATATATATATATATATATATATATATCAATAAGTTAGACACCAACAATCTAAATAACCCAATTAAAAATGGAGTATAAATCTAAACAGAGTTTTTAACAGAGGAATCCCAAATAGTCTTCAAACACATAAAGACATGTTTAATGTCTTTAGTCCTTAAAGAAACCCAGATTACTAAAATGATCCTTAAATGTAGATTGTGGACTGTATGCAGGTGGAGGCAGACACAAGCTAATGCAAGGCCTATGACTGGGCAGGGAAAAAGTAAGGTGGGCAAAGAAATTGGAGGGAGGAGAGAAAGAAGAGAAATAGGAAGAAATCAAGATGGAGGCAAAGAAGGACCACCCAGGTCTGTGTGGCCTTAAATGGCCATAGGTAGCTAGGAAAATCATATAACAGATGGGTTATTTCAGGACAATTTGTCTTATCTAGGTAGGCAGCTCATATCATTATTAATTGGTTTAGAGTTTATTGTATAGAAGTTTTGTGAAATGAGAACTTAAGATTTATTTGATTGATAAATTACGAGCTCATTGAATTTTTATATTAATGGGTTACTGCAAGTTGGGACTTTAATCAGAGCGTGCAGATGCTGGGAATGTAGGCAGAGTCACAAGAAGGCTGCTTCTGGGCTCAGAGAGTAGCTGACTAGCTGGCAGCAGTGTGGGATGGAGAGTGGGAGCAGATCGAGTAAGGTTGAGATGCTTTGCTAACTAAGGTGAAAATACCCTGCAGATTACATGTGGCTCTCTAGAACTGGCACTCGCATGGGTTTGTAGATTCTTTTTTAATATTTACCACTACACTTAAATTCTACCTTGCACCCATCAGAATATCGAAGACCAAAAATTTAAAAATAACACATTCTGAGAAAGTCACATAACAAGGGCAACACTACTTCACTGCTGGTGGGAATGCAAACTTGTACAACCACTGTGGAAATCATTTGGTTGGTTGCATACAAGGTTAGAAATAGTTCTATCTCAAGTACAAGCTTTACCACTCCTGAGTATATACCCAAAGCTGGTCCATTATATGAGGACACTTGCTCAACTATGTGCATATCAACTTTATTTGTAATAGCTAGAAGCTGGAAAAACCCAGATGTCCTTCAGCCAAAGAATGAATAAAGAAAAATGTGGCGCTCTGCTCTCTCTCTCTCTCTCTCTCTCTCTCTCTCTCTCTCTCTCTCTCTCTCTCTCTCTCTCTCTCTCTCTCTCTCTCTTGCTTTCTTTTTGTTGTGAACTTGAAATCATGGCCAAGTGGAGTCTTTGTACATCGTCTGTCTTGAACCTGTTCTTCAACACTACAGTGGTAACTTAGCCTGGTGGACTGACTACCTTGTGTGAATTTAATTCTTTCTTTATTAGATTGCCCTTGAATATACAACGTTTCCAGTCATAAATTGCTTTCTTATTGCATTCCACATCACCACCCAGTTTTGCTCTCTTTCTGCTGTTGATTTTATTTTATTTTCCTTTGAATGTTCTATATGATGTATATTATCATATCTATTCATTGCTGTTTACCCCCTAAGGTGACTCTCTATACTACCATTCAAGGTCATATCCAATTTGTATCTGGTTATTGTTTCTAAATTGTAGTCCAATTAGTGCATTCCATATGACTGTGGGTTAGTTGCCATCACTGAAGCAAGAGTATAGAATGAAACTGTTCTCAGTGAAAGTGACTCTCCGACTTTTAAGAGCTAGCAACTAGCAATATCTTCTCTAATAGGGGTGGAGCCTTGGGAGCTCCACAATAATTTTGCTGGAATTTTGACTGGCTTACTTTTGTGAAGGTCCTGTTCAGTTAGCTACAGTTGCAGGAAGATGATGTGTTCAAAAGCTCTGTCATGTCTAGAAGACCTGTTGGTTGTTGTTGACTTTTGTTTTCATTCCAAGATAATTAATTTTGTTCTCTGCAACCTGTTTTACTTTATGTCTTCTATTTCTGTACTAAAAGTCTAATTTATCAATGGCTAGATTGAACGCAGAAGTTTCTTTCAGATTTTGTTGAGTATATTTTCTAAGATATAATGTTAGAGACTGACTCTGTGTGACCTGGTGAGTGAAAAGATCACAACTTCCAGGAATAGACTCTATTCTAAAAGAGAATGATTGGAAAAGTATTAGATATCACAGGGTTGTGACAGATTCTCTCCTGAGAAGTGTTCAGAACAGTGTGACTCAGCAAAAATCCATTCTCAGCATAGGAAGCATACTTCTCTACAGCAGTGTTAGAATTAGAGGCCAGGGAACAAGAAGCCTGATCTGAAAGGTAAGTCAGGTATCTCTGTTGGAAATAGAATTACAAGACCACACTCTTGTTGTGTAATGGGCATCAATTGGACAGAGTTTCATTCAATTACTCTTGCTTTCTCAAAGAGGACGTCAACCTTCATTTGCCAAGTATTCTATTCATTAATACTGACCTGTTTGGCATGGGAAGTGGGGATGATAAGAAAACATATATGATAGGAAAGTAGAGGTGTTTTTATGGTTCAAGTGGAGATGGCGCCTGGGAGATTGGGGAGAGGCATAGGCATTAGAGAAATGATCAATGAAAACAGGGTCTACCTGAAAACACCCTATAGAAATATGCTACTTTGTATGCAAATCACAAAGTCAAACTAAACTGATTTAAATAAAAATAGACTGATCTATGTTGGAGAAGTAAAAACGATAAAAAATAACAAAGTAGAATCATCAACATGCTGTGAGAAGTACTGAGTTCTGGAAGGAGAGAAGAGGGTATTCCACATGACAAAATGTACACATGCTACTGATGAACTCTTAAGGAGCAACAGACACTGTCTTTAACTATGTAAGGTAACTGTCAACCCACTAGGATCCAATGTATAGTTTCAAACTTACGGTCAAACAGGTAGTCCTGGATAGTAACAATGGATCACAAAACAAACAAAAATGAACACAAATGGGAAAAAAGGAACTCTAGGGAATGAGATGAGAGGACCAGGAGAGAAATAGAAGTGAGAGATGAGAACAAACAATGGAGTGTGTATGTGTGTATTTGCATGTGTATGTGCATGTGTGTACAAGCAGGTGTGTATGTCTATGCATGCTTGTATGTAAGTGCTAAATAACAAATGTAATCAGCTTAAAATATCACGTTTATAAACCCTGGCAATAAGCATAGTTAGAAACTAGTTGAGGATAGTTTAGCTTAGTTAATGATGGATAAGATGACTAGTCTGGTGACCTAAATTCAGAGGAGCTGAACCCATCACCTATGTATAGCTTAAATTTGGATAGTCCTCAGTCTAACATCAGTTTGTGTTAAGACTTCTGGAGCCATCTGTCTGTCACACAGCTTATGGATAATAGACGGGGTACTCTAAAGCTCATTTAAATGCCTAACTCCTGTAGCTTCATCCCATCATGAGGATTGATCTGCTTGTATGCATCTCTGTAAGTTGATGTCCTTATGCAGGTGAAGGCAGAAGCAAGACAAAATGAGGCCTGTCATTGGACGAGAAGGAAGGGTGGTGGGAAAAGAAGTTTTAGAAGGAGAGGGAAGAACAGAAAGAAGAAAAGCAACATGATCGGCAGATATAAAGGATCCTCGCCAGGCATCTCTACATAGGCATAGAGGTTGTTATGAATATTTCTTAAGTAATGGATTTCTATAGGTCAGTTTATCTTATCTACGTGGGCAGTTTATATCTTTATCAATTGGTTGAGAGTTTATTATGTGGATGTATTGTAGATTTCATATAAACATGATTGTTGAGTTATAGTTTATTGAGTCATGATTTCACTGGGTAGTTGGGTATTTATGCTTTAACTACCAGGGGCAGTTGTTGGGAGTGTGAGCAGAACTCATGGCAGGGAGCTATGATAAGTGAGTCCATGCTGGACTTCTAGAGCCCTGATTTTACCAGGTAGTTGAAAACAGAGAGTTCATGGCTAGCAGAGAGCTGCCAGAAGAGATATAACAAGAGATAAATTATGGTTAGTTCCATATATGAGATACTAGCCAGAGATTATTATAGTTAGTTCCATGTGGCTCTCCAGTGCTAACTCTAGGGACCAGTATGCCAAGGTATCACTCTGGAAAGGCTGGCAGACTACCTGGGTCTGAGAGTACTTGGTGGAAGCATGGAGCCCCTAAGATAAAAGAATTCTACAGAGCCATGTGGTCGTTTGTTGCTGGCTCTAACATGGGATAAAAGGTTCTGCCTTTTTTAATAATATTTACTGCAACACTTCTCAGTACCGGCTGCTTTTCTCAGGCCCAGTTTGCATGGGTGTTGCCCTTTACGTGGAACACTAGCTGTTCTAGGATCCATAATTCAGGAAATGGAAGAGAGTGAGAACCTGTTCAGCCCAAAAGGACTGCAAAGCTAGGTTTAGGCAGCAGAGGGTCATGGTACACAAAGAAGAGATGTTAATAACAGGATGGCAGCTCTGATGGAGACCTGACATTCATCCAGTCCAGGCACCGAAACAGATTAAATAAGTGAACTATGTACTCCAGGGCTCCTCTTGCCTCCACCATATACACATGTTAGAGGAACCAGAACATTTTTTTCTTCCCCAAATGACAAGCTCTGTTTATTCAGCTACTTTTCAGACCATTAATTACTTTAATTTTCTCTTGCTCCTTTCTCTCCTCTTGCAGAAATTGTAATCTAATGTTCTTCTTTCTTTTCTTTTACTTAATCTCATTGTTTCCTCCTTTGCTTTACCCCTTTTGTGTTTCTTCCTTTATTTTGTTCATTTACTATTTTCATATTTAACTCCAATAAAATAAAAATTTAAGTTGACAATACAAAGCAAAACATTTTAAATATTTTTTGTTCCATTCCACCTGCCGGCAAATTTTCTGGGTTTTAATTTATTTCTAGATTGTGTTCTATTTAGTTGTATTGCTATGACTGTTTTCTATTCTGAGTGCCATTGGCTGCTGATACTTAAAAGGCTTGCACTACCAATCTCCTCAAATAAAACAGGCAGAACTTCCCTACAAAACCAGGAACAAACCTCAACATAAAATGACACATGATGTGACAAAGCAAGGCAAAATTACATCCTCAAAATATCATGCTTGCTCAATTACAATACAAAAATACTGAAAGAACAGTGAACACGAAAGCCCACTTCCACTGACATGAATGGAAAATAAAGAACTAGATGAATAAAGAAAAGAAATCAACTCACAGCATGCATAATAAAGTCATCAAATTAGAAGAGAAACAGAAGAATCTAAAATCAACCAAACATGTATGCTTGGAAACATGTATTGACATGAAACAAACTCAGTGAATTGTAAAAGAAAAACAGTGGAAAATATCATAAGTAGACATGGTAAATCCAAAAGGAAGCTGATAGAGTTGGATCATAAGGCAACCAAAATATTATATTCTCATTCCGACATCAATAAAGATGGCAAAAATAACAAGAAATGGCTAAGCTTGACAGCAAGGATCTTTAGGACAAGAATAAAATAAATTATACTTAAGATCCAATGAAGTTAAGAAAGGGAATAATATAAAAACTAAAAAAAGAGAAATATATTATGTGAACTATGAGCATAAAATTTCCCCATGCTAGAAATGATCATATGACCAAAGAAGCATTTCAAACTCAAATGGCCATGGTCATAGAAAGACCTCTCCTTGTCACTCTATTCTATAAAACACAGAAGTAACAAGAGTAAAACACTGAATCAGAAAGGCAGACAGATTAGAAAGGTATCATAGTTCCCAGAAGCTTCACTAATGCCATTGATGGCACTGTGTTTTCATTTGGTGTGAGAGTGAGACCCAATAGTCAGAGGTCAGGAGTCCTGGGCCTGCTTGGAAAAATGTCTGAGGACCAAGCCTCCACAAGCAATGCTCTGATGCTATATAAACTGAACTGTGAAACTACTAAATGACTACAGTTATGAATAACCCTCCAATTTAATTAAATTAGATAGAAGTTATGAGGTTCTTTTCTTATAAGGATATATACTATAAAATTCACCAAAGAAAATATTCAAAATTTTGGAATACTAGAAACCAGTAAGCCTACATTATTTTGGAAGATTTTATTTATTTGATTATTTTTTCCAGCCAGGGTCTTATTCTCTAGATCAGTGTGGCCTGTAATTTACTTCAGCCTCCTCATACACACACACACACACACACACACACACACACACACACACATATACATATATATATGTATATATATATACATATATATATATATATATATGTTCAGGCAGTATTGATACTATCCTGTTATGAGGATTCTGGACAGCAATATATAAATTTGAAATGAATGAAAATACTTGTGATTTGCTGAGGTCTCACCTGAGAAAAAAAGTAAAAGAATATTATATTAGCAAATACAGTAAAGAACGATTCTTTAATGAGAATAAATAAGCTTGTTGTTAAACAGACAACAACAAAAAAGAAAATCTATGAAGGGATAGAATTTTATTTACACTATTCTCCAACACCCCTGTCCCTCTGACTGTAGAGATGGAACTGTGATTATCAATGTTTTTTGCTCTGCCATAGGATCCTACTCCAGTTTCTAGCTTTCAAGTTTGTTGGCAGTCAAACACCAATATCTACAGGAAATTATAGTCAGGGAGGGCAGTTTTACTTCTCTATATGCACTCATGTATAAAAACATACACACATGCCCTCACACACACAACAGTGTATAATGGGATTGGAAACTGTGTTGTCATGTAAATCATATAAAATGTTTAGCCCTTTGGTTGGCACATTATTATATTCACCTAAGTTCCTTTTATATTTTACACATACACACATGTAGATGTATACCATGAACTGACTATATGTAATTCTGATACTAACATATAATTTACTTCAAAATACAGACATTAAAAATAGGGTGTGTATTCTTTGTGTATTAGATATTAAGCTTGAAAGCAGGAAGACCCTGCTCGGAGGTGAAAGACATTGATTTGTTGTTTCAAATCTTTGCTTTCTATCATGTGACCATTAAAACTTC
Organism: Rattus rattus; assembly: GCF_011064425.1. Classification (NCBI taxonomy): domain Eukaryota; kingdom Metazoa; phylum Chordata; class Mammalia; order Rodentia; family Muridae; genus Rattus; species Rattus rattus. The sequence goes on from NC_046163.1 coordinate 78,051,111, forward strand.
AACAGGTTTGACCTGGAGACTATTCTTCCACATGCAAGGTATCAGTGCCTGGCATGGATTATGTCCTGTGGAACAGGCCTTAAACAGTAAAGACAACAAAGGGTTACATCTATAAACAGACTCACCACACTTGCCTGGCAGGTAGGGGTGGTTGTGAGCAAGAAACATTGAATCCTTGTGTGAAAATTTCAAAGACTAATAAGAACAAGAAAAAAGGAGAAAGTTTTCTTATGACTTCAGTTTTAAAAAAAATATAGTGTGTGTGTGTGTGTGTCTTTTGTAGAGGTGTATACTTATGTTTTGAGAATGATGATAGTGAGCACAAGTTTTAGAGGTTCCTTTTACTAGACAGAGAGAGTACAGAAAAAGCAGCAAAGCCTGAGAAAAACATCGGCATTTGGATGGAAAGTCTGCTAGGAGAATGAGCCAAGTTATGCCCAAACCATATAACCTGGAAATGGAAGACAAATAAGTAAGCCAGAAGGAAGGACTGCATCAAGAGTTCTGGATAAATTGTTGTCCCAGGAAATTTATAGATCAGAATCTAAAATGAAAAATATCTCTATTAAGAGAAAAGGGAGGTGATCAATGGTCACACATTTAAGAACTACCATGTCATAAAGTACTCATCTTTTTATTAGTATTATCATTCTTTAATCATTTTTACAGTCCAGTTGTTATCCTCCTCCCAGTCCACCCTCTCACTGATCCTTATCCCATACCTCCTCTGCCATCTCCAAGATGATGTCTCCACTCCACACCCCACTCTACCAGACCTCCCCACTCCCTGGGGCCTCATTTTTCTCATCATCTATTGAGATAAGAAATGAAGTATAATTGTATTACCTACTTATATGTTGCTGGGATAAAATGGCATAAGCTTAACAACTTATGGAGGAGTCTATTTTAGCTTCATGTTCCAAAAGGATGAGTGAGTCCATGATGGAGAGAAGGAGTGATGCCAAGGGTTAAGCATGGTCTCAGTAGTAGGAAGCTGAAGTCTCATCTACACTCTAAGCATGAAACAAATTGAGAAAAGAGTGAGAGTGAGGGAGATTGATATATAGTGTATATATGTATATATATATATATACATATATATATCACATATATGATAGATGGATAGATAGATGGATGGATAGATGGATGGATGAATTGTTAGACAGAGAGACAGAGAGAACTGGAAGTGCCTTGAAGATTTAAGCCCTCAGAGCCCACTCTCAGTGATATGCTTCCTACAGTAAGTGGTAGTCTTCCTAAAGTTTGAGGAACTATCAACCAGGGAACAAGAGATCAAATACCTGAGCTTATTCATTCATATGTAAACTACCAAAGGAAGGGACTGAAAAATACATATCAATATTTCACTGTAACCAGTCAAGCAGCAAGGAACAGGATGAGGTAAGGTGCTATATTCCTTATTGTCCAACGATAGGGAACTATGTATTCAGGGAAATGAAAGATGGTATGTGTCTGTGATTGTTAGTCCCCACACCTTCAAAATATCTTTCTAGTTTCTTCTTTCTGGGTTATCCTTTATGGTCAGACTATTGGTCATTTTTATCATGGTTCTGTTCTTTCCCAGTTTACTGCCAGTTTGTAGGTATGCTGCACCCCTCAGTATTGGACCGAATTAATGTGTATGTTTATTTGGTCAATATCATACTGTCATAGCTCTTTTTGAGGGCAAATACTATGTCTAACGCTCATTTTACACTGAGGATCACCAAGTACTTCATTAATAATCACGAGAAGAATTTAGATATGCTCAGGGCATAGTACCAGAATCTAGGTACTGAGCAGCTTTCTCTGGGTGTGTGCACGTGTGTATGCTTGTGCTTGTGTGCACATGCAGGTACACATATGTATATGTTTGTTTGTGTATACACAGAAAAGTATATGTATAGGTATGTCACGTGTGCCTATCCACATGGAGAACAGACAATAAGCTTGTGTATCCTCAGCAATTTATAGATTGTTTTCTGAGATAGTGGCTTTCACTATAATTCACATAGTCTGCAGGAAAGGGCTCAGGTAACAGTAACTACAGCATTGTGTTGATAATGTACTGTGAGGATTGCCGAATAAGGAGGTGATGTGTAAATTGTGCAGACATGTGAGTCAGAAAGGTGTAAACTAATAACACTCTTGATTTATTACCATATCTCTTGTTGGCTTGAAATTCTGTATTTTATGTTCATGACAGAGCTATTTATTACCTAGGAATGATAACTACTGACATTAGTTGTCATCATAAGCACTCTGGTTCCATTTTGTATGTGATACTAAACTAAGTACTAACTTCTCAGAAAACATTTTGTTACGGCTTTTATGTATGTATTTATGCATGTTAGTTTGGTTATGGGGGTGTGTACACCCACACAGGAACAGGTCAAGGGTTTCCTGAAATTGTTTCTCACCTTCTCTTTTGAGAGAACCTCTCATGAACCCCAAAGCTTGCTATTTGGGTATGTTTGTTGATCATGCCAGTGGTCTCTGGGCATTTTCCCAGCTCCATTTCTCCATGTGAAGCTATAGAAACACAATGCCTGTCTTGGCTTTCAAGTAGATATTGTAGATTCTAAATCATTTCCTCAGGCTTACAAATCATGGGGCCATCTCCCCAAGTTCCCAAGAAGTTCTTATTGAAAAAGAGATAGGACAGGTCTTTTAAGCTAAATTCCCTATTTGTCACTCTTAGTGTTTGGTGTTGTTTTAAAGGTGTATCTAAGCCAGAGAGAAATCCCAGATTTAATTCGTAGAAATATTAGGTTTAGAATCAAAGCAGTCAGAACTCTGGGCAAATTTACTGGGCCAGAGTATGGACTGTGGTGTGTTAAAGCAGTATTCATGGAGGCAGTTGTCATGCTGGACATCAGAGGGAGACCAGGTTCCAGCTGTACCCATCCACTTTTAACAAGTTTTTAGTGTCTGGGGACAATCTTGAATGCTGTGAATATAAAAAGTAATTTCTATACACACTTCCCTCAGGACTACTATACAATTGGAGTGCATCTAAAGCACACTGTTTTTTTAAATTTATTTGTTTTTTTATTATTGGATATTTTATTTATTTACATTTCAAATGATATAACATTTCCCGATTTCCCCTGCCTCAGGAATCCCCATCCCATCCTTCCTCCCCTTGCTTTTATGAGAGTGCTCCCCACCCTCCCAAAAACTCCTGTCTCCCAGCCCTGGCATTACCCTACCCTGGGTCATCAAACCTTCACAGGACCAAGGGCCTCTCCTTCCATTGATGTCCTACAAGGCCATCCTCTGCTACATGTGTGCTGGGGCCATGGATCCCTCCATGTGTACTCTTTGATTGGTGATTTAGTCCCTGAGAGCTCAGGCAGGGGCAGGGGGTGGCTTATTGGTTGATATTGTTGCTCTTTCTATGGATTTCAAACTGCTTTCAGCTCCTTCAGTTCTTTCTCTAATTCCTCCATTGGGGACCCTGATGGTTGGCTGTGAGCATAGGCCTCTGTATTTGTTAGGCTCTAGCAGAGCCTCTCAGGAGGCAGCTATACCAGGCCCCTGTTACCAAGCCCTTTTCGGAATCAATAATAGTGTCTGGGTTTGGTGTCTGTTTGTGGGATAGATTGACAGTAGGGAAGTCTCTGGGTCACCTTTTCTTCAATTTCTGCTCCACGCTTTTTCTCTGTATTTCCTCCCTTGAGTATTGTGTTTCCCCTTCTAAGAAGGATTGAAGCGTCCACATTTTGATCTACCTTCTTTTTTGAGCTTCGGGTAGTCTGTGAATTATATCTTGTTTGTTCAAAGCCTTTGGGCTAATATTCACTTATCAATGAGTACATATCATGTGTGTTCTTTGGCGATTGGGTAACTGTACTCAGGATGATATTTTCTAATTCCAACCATTTTCCTAAGATTTTCATGAAGTCGTTTTTTCTTTTCTTCTTTTTTTTTTTTTTTTTTTTTTTGTTTTTGTTTTTTTTTTTCCCAAAATATGGTAAGATTTATTTATTATTTATTTATTTATTTATAATACTATCATTAACTTTTTTTAGTGTTTTTTTCCATATTTATTAACTTGTGTATTTCTTATTTACATTTCCATTGTTATACCCTTTACCGGTTTCCGGGTAACATCCCCCTAACCTCTCCCCCTCCCCTTTTCTATGGGTGTTCACCTCCCCTTACTCCCCCCATTACTGCCCTCCCTACAGCAATAACATTCACTGGGGGTTCAGTCTTGGTAGGACCGGGGACTCCCTCTTGCACATGTGCTCTCACTAGGCTATTCATTGCTACCTATGCGGTTGAAGCCCAGGGTCAGTCCATGTAAAGTTATTCGGTAGTGGATAAGTCCCTGGAAGCTCCGGTTTGTTGGCATTGATGTTCATATTGGGTCTCAAGCACCTTCAAGCTCTTTCAGTCCTTTCTCTGATTCCTTCAACAAAAGTTCTGTTCTCAGTTCAGTGGTTTGCTGCTGGCATTCACCTATGTATTTGATATATTCTGGCTGTGTCTCTCAGGAGAGATCTACATCCTGTTCTTGTCAGCCTGCACTTCTTTGCTTCATCCATCTTATCTAGTTTGGTGGCTATATATGTATGGTCCACATGTGGGGCAGGCTCTGAATGGGTGTTCCTTCTGCCTCTGTTCTAAATTTTGCCTCCCTATTCCCTCCCAAGGGTATTCTTTTTCCACTTTTAAAGAAGGAGTAAAGCATACGCATCTTTCTTGAGTTTCATGTGTTGTGTGCATCTAGGGCAATTCGAGCATTTGGGCTAATATCTACCTATCAATTAGTACATACCTTGTGTTTTTCAGTGATTGGATTACCTCACTCAGGATGATATTTTTCAGTTCCATCCATTTTCCTATGAATTTCATGAAGTAATTGTTTTTGATAGCTGAGTAATATTCCATTGTGTAGATGTACCACATTTTCTGTATCCATCCCTCTGTTGAAGGGCATCTGTGTTCTTTCCAGCTTCTGGCTATTATAAATAAGGCTGCTATGAACATAGTGGAGCATGTGTCTTTTTTATATGTTGGGGCATCTTTTGGGTATATGCCCAAGAGAGGTATAGCTGGATCCTCAGGTAGTTCAATGTCCAGTTTTCTGAGGAACCTCCAGACTGATTTCCAGAATGGTTGTACCTGTCTGCAATCCCACCAACAATGGAGGAGTGTTCCTCTTTCTCCACATCCTCAACAGCATATGCTGTCACCTGAGTTTTTGATCTTAGCAATTCTCACTGGTGTGAGGTGAAATCTCAGGTTTGTTTTGATTTGCATTTCCCTTATGACTAAAGATGTTGAACATTTCCTTAGGTGTTTCTCAGCCATTTGGCATTCCTCAGCTGTGAATTCTTTGTTTAGCTCTGAACCCCATTTTTATTAGGGTTGTTTGTCTCCCAGCAGTCTACCTTCCTGAGTTCTTTGTATATTTTAGATATGAGGCCTCTATCAGTTGTAGGATTGGTAAAGATCTTTTCCCAGTCTGTTGGTTGCCATTTTGTCCTAACCACAGTGTCCTTTGCCTTACAGAAGCTTTGAAGTTCTATGAGATCCCATTTGTCGTTTCTTGATCTTAGAGCATAAGCCATTGGTGTTATGTTCAGGAAATTTTCTCCAGTGCTCATGTGTTCGAGATTCGTCCCCACTTTTTCTTCCAATAGTTTGAGTGTATCTGGTTTGATGTGGAGGTCCTTGATCCACTTGGACTTAAGCTTTGTACAGGGTGATAATCATGGATCGATCTGCATTCTTCTACATGCTGACCTCAGGTTGAACTAGCTCAATTTGCTGAAAATGGTATATTTTTTCCATTGGATGGTTTTTGGATCCTTTGCCAAAAATCACATGACCATTGGAGTGTGGCTTCATTTCTGGGTCTTCAATTCTATTCCACTGGTCTATCTGTCTGTCTCTGTATGAATAAAATGCAGTTTTTATCACTATTGCTCTGTAATACTGCTTGAATTCAGGGATAGTGATTCCCCTGGATGTCCTTTTATTGTTGAGGATAGTTTTAGCTATCCATGGTTTTTGTTATTCCAGATGAATTTACAATTTTTTCTGTCTAACACCGTGTAGAATTGGATTGGAATTTTGATGGGGATTGCACTGAATCTATAGATCACTTTTGGTAAAATGGCAACTTTTACTATATTAACCCTGCCAATCCATGAGCATGGGAGATCTTTCTATCTTCCGAGATCTTCTTCAGTTTCTTTCTTCAGAGGCTTCAAGTTCTTACCATACAGATCTTTCACTTGCTTGGTTAAAGTCACACTGATGTATTTTATATTATTTGGGACTACTATGAAGGGTGTCGTTTCCTAATTTCTTTCTCAGCTTTTTTCTCTTTGGTGTAGAGGAAGGCTCCAGATTTATTTGAGTTAATTTATACCCAGCTATTTTGGTGATGATCTTTATCAGGTTTAGTAGTTCTCTGGTGAAACTTTTGGGATCACTTAAATATACTATCATATCATCTGCAAATAGTGATATTTTGACTTCTTCCTTTCCGATCTGTATCCCTTTGATCTCTTTTTGTTGGTTGATTGCTCTGGGTAGGACTTCGATAACTATACTGAATAAGTAGGGAGAGAGTTGTCAGCCTTGTCTAGTCCCTGATTTTAGTGGGATTGCTTCAAGTTTCTCTCTGTTTACTTTAATGTTAGCTACTGGTTTGTTGTATATGGCTTTTACTAAGTTTAGGTATGGGTTAAGAATTCCTGTTCTTCCCAGGATATTTATCATGAACAGGTGTTGGAATTTTGTCAAATCCTTTCTCAATATCTAATGAAGTGATCATGTGGTTTTTAATCATTTAGTTTATTTATATACTGAATTACGTTGATGGTTTTCCGTATATTAAAACATCCCTGCATACCTGGGATGAAGCCTACTTGATCATGATGGATTATTGTTTTGATGTGTTCTTGAATTCGATTTGCAAGAATGTTATGGAGTATTTTTGTGTAGATATTCATAAGCGAAATTAGTCTGAAGTTCTCTTTCTTTGTTAGGTATTTGTGTGTTTTAGGTATAAGTGTAATTGTGACTTCACAGAAGGAATTCAATAGCACTCTGTCTGTTTCAATTTTGTGGAATACTTTGGATAGTACTGGTATGAGGTCTTCTAGGAATGTCTGATAGAATTCTCCCCTGAACCCATGTGGACCTGGGCTCTTTTTGGTTATGGAACTCTTTTTTTTTTTTTTTAATTTTAAAAGTTTTTTAGTGACTTGTAATTTATCTTACTTTTTCATATTACCAACTAAATACGTAATTTCTACATTACCTTTTCTCTCTCCAAAACCTTTTCTCCCATATATATTTCCTTATACGTTTTTTAAATATGTATATATATATATATATATTTATTAACTTGAGTATTTCTTATTTACATTTCGAATGTTATTCCCTTTCATTCCCTTTCCCGGTTTCTGGGCAAACATCCTGTTAGGGAACTTTTAATGACTGCTTTTATTTCTTTATGAGTTATGGGGTTGTTTAACTGGTTTATCTGTTCCTGATTTAACTTCGGTACCTGGTATCTGTCTAGGAAATTGTCCATTTCCTGCAGATTTTCAAGTTTTGTTGAGTATAGGCTTTTATAGTAAGATCTGATGATATTTTGAATTTCCTCTGAATCTGTAGTTATGTCTCCCTTTTCATTTCTGATTTTGTTAATTTGGACACACTCTCTGTGTCCTCTGGTTAGTCTGGCTAGGGGTTTATCTATCTTGTTGATTTTCTCAAAGAACCAACTTTTGGTTCTGTTGATTCTTTCTATGGTCCTTTTTGTTTCTACTTGGTTGATTTCAGCACTGAGTTTGATTATTTCCTGCCTTCTACTCCTCCTGATTGTATTTGCTTCTTTATGTTCTACTGCTTTAGGTGTGCTGTCAAACTGTTGATATATGCTCTTGCAGTTTCTTTCTGCATGCACTCAGAGTTTTGAGTTTTCCTCTTAGCACAGCTTTCATTGTGTCCCATAAGTTTGGGTATATTGTACCTTCATTTTCCTTAAATTATAAGAAGTCTTTAATTTCATTCTTTATTTCTTCCTTGACTCAGTTATCATTGAGTAGAGCATTGTTCAACTTCCATGTATTTGTGGGCGTTCTTCCCTTATTGTTTTTGAAGACAAGGTTTAGACCGTGGTGGTCTGATAGCACACATGGGATTATTTCTATCTTTCTGTATCTATTGAGGCCTGTTTTATGACCAATTATATGGTCAATTTTGGAGAAAGTACCATGAGGTGGTGAGTATAAGGTATATCCATTTGTTTTAGGATAGAATGTTCTATAAATATCTGTTAAGTCCATTTGGTTCATGACTTTTCTTTGTCTATGCCTCTGTTTAATTTCTGTTTCCATGATCTGTCCATTGATGAGAGTGGGGTGTTGAAATCTCCTACTATTATTGTGTGAGGTGCAATGTGTGCTTTAAGCTTTTGTAAAGATTCTTTTATGTATGTAGGTACCCTTGTATTTGGAGCATAGATATTTAGGATTCAGAGTTCATCTTGGTGCATTTTTCCTGTGATGAATATGAAGTGTCCTTCCTTATCTTTTTTGATGACTTTTAGTTGAAAATCGATTTTATTCAATATTAGAATGGCTACTCCAACTTGCTTCTTCCGACCATTTGCTTGGAAAGTTGTTTTCTAGCCTTTCACTCTGAGGTAGTGTCTGTATTTGTCTCTGAGGTGTGTTTCCTGTAGGCAGCAGAATGCAGGGTCCTCATTGTGTATCCAGTTTGTTAATCTATGTCTTTTTATTGGGGAGTTGAGACCATTGATATTGGGAGATATTAAGGAATAGTGATTATTGCTTCCTGTTATATTCATATTTGGACGTGAGATTATGTTTGTGTTCTTTTCTTTTCTTTGTTTTCTTGCTTTTTCTAGGGTGTAGCTTGCTTCCTTATGTTGGGCTTTCCAATTTTTTTTCCTTTGTAGGTCTGGATTTGTAGAAAGATATTGTGTAATTTGGTTTTGTCATGGAATATCTTGGTTTCTCCATCTATGCTAATTGAAAGTTTGCAGTATACAATAACCTGGGCTGGCATTTGTGTTCACTTAGGGTCTGTATGACATCTGTCCAGGATCTTCTGGCTTTCATAGTCTCTGTTGAGAAGTCTGGTGTGATTCTGTTAGGTGTGCTTTTATATGTTACTGGACCTTTTTCCCTCACTGCTTTTAATATTCTTTCTTTGTTTTGTGCATTTAGTGTTTTAACTATTATGTGACAGGAGGAGTTTCTTTTCTACTCCAATCTATTTGGAGTTCTGTAGGCTTTTATATGTTTATGGGCATCTCTTTCTTTAGGTTAGGAAAGTTTTCTTCTATGATGTTGTTGAAGACATTTACTGGTCCTTTGAGTTGGGCGTCTTCTTTCTTTTCCTTCCCTATTATCCTTAGGTTTGATCGTCTCATTGTGTTCTGGATTTCCTGTATATTTTGGGCCACTAGTTTTTTCCATTTTATGTTATCTTTGATAGTTGTTTTGATGATTTCTATGGAATCTTCTGCTCCTGAGATTCTCTCTTCTATGTCTTGTATTCTGTTGGTGATGCTTGTTTCTATGGTTCCTTGTCTCTTTCTTTGGTTTTCTATATGCAGGGTTGTCTCCCTTTCTGCTTTCTTCATTGTTTCTATTTCCATTTTTAATTCCTTCACCTGTTTGATCGTATTTTCCTGGAATCCTTTCAGGAATTTTTGTGTTTCCTCTCTAAAGGTATATGCTTATTTGTGTTTTCTCTAAGGGAGTTCTTTATGCCTTTCTTAAAGTCCTCCATCATCATGATCAAATGTGATTTTAAATCTAGATCTTGCTTTTTTGGTGTGTTTGGATATCCATTGTTTGCTTTGATGGGAGAATTAGGCTCTGATGATGCCGATGTAGTCTTGTTTTCTGTTGCTTGAGTTCCTGCTTTTCCCTCTTGCTATCAGGTTGTCTCTGGTGTTACCTCGTTCTGTTATTTATAGCAGTGGGTTTACTGTCCTATTTGACTGTGTGTCAGGAGTGCTGTAGAACTATTTTCCTATTTTCTTTGAGCCATTTATAGGAACAGAGTGTTCTCCTTTCAGGTGTGTAGTTGTTCCTGTCTACTGGCTTTTTGCTGTTCCTGTGGGCGTGTGTCCTGAATCCACCAGGCAGGTTCCTTGGAGGAGAAAAGTTGGTCTTACATCTGGTCTTGGGCCTGAAATCTCTCCTCAATGCTATCTTTCAGCTCTCTGTGAGGGCAGCAACCAGAAGGGCCTTCTCCTACTTCTGGGTCCTGGTATGCAGGAGTTCCTGATGATGCTAGGTGTTTTCCTCTAGAGTCAGAAATGTGAGCAGAGAGTTTTCTCCTCTGGTTTTCCAGGCATATCTGATCGACTGAAAATCTAGCTCTCCCTCACATGGGATTTGAGTGCAGGGAGCTGTTTGACTGTGCCAGTTCAGATCCAGGCACCGTGTGTTCCACAGTGCTACTGCAGCTTGAGTGTCCCTATCTTCCTGTTCCCAGAGACCCTATACAGTTTCCTCTTCAACCTGGGATGTGGGCAAAGGTGGCCAGGAGTGGTGGTCTCTCCTGCCCTGAAGTCTCAGGAGTGCCCATATACCTGGGCCATGAGCTATCTCTCCCATGGGGTTTGGGAGCAGGTAGCTGTGTGAAGTCCATGTTTTTAATAGTGGATATCAGAGTTCAGTCATGCATTTCTTTGTATCCCTTTAACTTCTGCCTCTCATATGTGGTTAAATACACTTATATAGTACTACTGCACATTGTTTGGTTGACTAATGTAGTCTGGGAATATACTCTTATTTTCCATCAGTCACGGAATTTGCCACAAAATAAAGAAAAGAGGATAAAACACATAGAGGTACACTTGGTGAGAATGTATGCTACAGCTTACTTGAGACTCATAGGATGTCCCAGTGAGTTCATTGAGTAAACACGTACCACATTTCCTGTATCCACTCTTCCACTGAAGGACATCAGGGTTCTTTCCAACTTCTGGTTGTTATATATCTGGCTGCTATGAACACAGTAGAGCTTGTGTCTTTGTCATATGTTTGATCATCTTTTGCATATACTCCCAGGAGTGTTATAGCTGGGTTCTCAGGAAGTACTATGTCCAATTTTCTGAAGAATAATTAGATTGATATACAGAGTGTTTGTACCAGCTTGCAATGCCACCAACAATGGAGGAGCATTCCTCTTTCATTATTGTTTCCCTTTGTTTGTGGTTTGTATCCAGGAGGAGCTACAGGTTTAAGGAAAAAGTTTTCAGCATAAAACCGAGTTTGATTTATATAGTGTGTATTGAAATATTACTTCTGTTCTTTCAATGACATGTGAGAACAAATCTAGGTATATACAATTCCTGCTTTTCTTTATGTGGCTTTAATTATCAACTTGGCTAAGTACAAGTCGTATGAGAATCATCTGGGGAAGTGCCTAGATCAGACTGTGCTATTGATATATATGAGACACTGTCTTGACTGATAATTGATGTAGGAGAGCACATAGCACTGTGAATGGCACTTTCCTGGGCAAGTGGTTATGGACCATGTAAGAAAAGTAGCTGGAAAAGAGACCAACACTTTGCCTACATTTCTAGCTCTAGAGGAAAACTCCTAACACCATCTGGGACCCAGGTGCACAGTGGCCCCGCTAAAAGGCGGGGCAGGCCCTCCTGGTTGCTGTGTTCACAGAAAGCTCAACAGCAGCCACCCAAGAGCAACTTCAGCCATGGGACCACAGAGGAAAACACCTAATGCCATTTGGGATCTTGGTGCATGGGAGCCTCAGGAGAAGGCAGTGCAGGCCCTCCTGGTTTCCACCCTCACGGAGTGCTCAAAAGCAGGCCCCCAATTGTAACTTCAGCTGCTGGACCACAGAAAAGACCAATTGTTCTGCTCCAAGTGACCTGCCTGGTGGAATCAGGACACAGGCCCAAAGGAACAGTTGAAGACCAGTAGAAAGGAAAGACTATATGCCTGAAAGCAGAACATTCTGTTCCCATAACTGGCTGAAAGAAAACAGGAAAACCAGTCTACAGCATTCCTGACACACAGGCCTATAGGACCATCTAGCCACTGTCAGAAATAGCAGAACAAGGTAACACCAGAGACAACCTGATGGCGAGAGGCAAGTGCAGGAACCCAAGCAACAGAAACCAAGACTACATGACATCATCGGAGCCCAATTCTCTGACCAAAGCAAACACTGAATATCCAAACACACCTGAAAAGCAAGATCTTGATTTTAAATCACATTTGATCATGATAATGGAGGACTTCAAGAAAGACATAAAGAACTTCCTTAGAGAAACACAGGAAAACATAAATAAACAAGGAGAAGACTATAGAGAGGAATCACAAAAATCCCTAAAGAATTCCAGGAAAACACAATCAGAGGCTGAGGAACGCCCATCCAGAGCCTGCCCCACATGTGGCTCATACATATACAGCAACCAAACTAGATAAGATGGATGAAGCAAATAGGTGCAGGCCGACAGGAACCGGATGTAGATCTCTCCTGAGAGACACAGCCAGAATACAGCAAATACATAGGCGAATGCCATCATTAAACAACTGAACTGAGAACAGGATCCCTGTTGAAGGAATCTTAGAAAAGACTGAAAGAGCTTGAAGAGGCTTGAGACTCCATATGAACAACAATGCCAACCAACAGAGTTTCCAGGGACTAAGCCACTACCCAAAGACTATACATGGTCTCACCCTGGACTCCAACTGCATATATAGCAATGAATATCCTAGTAAGAGCACCAGTGTTTTGGGAAGCCCTTGGTCCTGCCAAGACTGAACCCCCAGTGAACGTGATTGTTGTGGGGAAGGCGGTAATGGGGGGAGGATGGGGAGGTGAACACCCATAGAGAAGGGGAGAGGATGGGTTAGGGGGATGTTGCCCCAGAAACCGGGAACGGGGATAACAATCGAAATATAAATAAGAAATACTCAAGTTAATAAAGATTAAAAAAAAAAAAGAAACGAAAATAGCTGAGCACAAACATTGGAGCACTCGATAGTGGTGCTCCCATATTGATTTTGCTTCAGTTCCTACCCTGACCTCCCTTAGAAAAAGACTTTTACCTGGAAGTGTGAGCTAAATAAATTCTTACCCCTACCCCATTTATGTGGCTTTTTTGTTCAAGTGTTCATCACAGTAACATCAAGGAAATCAGGACATTCTCCTACATCACATCACATATTCCTTTATCTTTCTTCTCATTCATCATCTGCCTGATCATGATATTTTTGTGACACCCCACTCTTCTTGTTCCTTACAGCTTTAGTTTATCCTTCTTGTCTGTATCTCCCATGAGACAGGGGACTCTGCAGGTGACATAAGCATTATTCTATGCTCTAGATGTGTGGGGGGGCACTGATGTTGTATGAAAGAAAGAATACTGTTTTGGATGAAGACTCCTGGGGAATCAATTTATCCTCCGTGACCTTTGTTTTCTTTGGCAAAAGTGAGGGCAACAGCCTTTCTCAGCAGCACTACTTCTAAGAGGATTAAATGTGATGACACATAAAGGATTCATTGGGAGAGTCCTCTAAATGATCTGCTGCTTTCTTTTTCAAAGATGTTAAATACATTCTGGTTACCAGGCAGACAGACAGGAGCTCTGTAATCTTTAGAAATTGTTATTTTTTAGTATTGTTTTCTCCTTTATAAGTGATACCCATACTGGAATGTGCTCCAGTCTTTGAGAATGGAGTGACCCACAAATAATGCAGTTTTTACAAGTTCTGAACTGCTTGGAGATACTTGAGTGAGCTTTGACAATGATGAATGACTGGATTCATTTTTTACCCACAGCACTAGTCAACTCTGGAACTCAGGAAATGGGATATGAGCAAAGGGAGACACTCAACATTGTTCTGGTATACTGTGACTGATGACAAAACATTGAAGCCAGAGAACAAAAGTCTATGAAAGTTTTGGGAGAGCTGAAAGGAATAGTTACAGTCAGCATACAAAGGTAAGTCACATGGAAACTAGGTAAGCTATTGGGTAAATTATGCCTTTGGCCTGTAATTCACAATCCATTTAGGGTACAGACACTACATTGTAAGGAATTGAAAGATATGGCTCAATCAGAAAAGTGCTTGTCTCAGAATCACAAGTAACTGAGTTTGATTCCCTAGAACACACATGCAAAAAGCAAGTATACTTTTGTAGCTGGAATCTCAGAACTTGGGTTTGGGGGTTCATTCTTAGAGATGACATGGCACCCACAATTCATTGTTGAGTTCAAAGTAAAACTGTGATATTCTGTGCCACATCCCAAGTAGAAGGCACCAAAGGAATGTCACTCTAGTGTCCACATACATACAGACACATGTTCTTATACACCACCAAGCAGGACCCCATCTGTCCTTACATGAAACAGCTCAGAAACTTTAAAAAACAAAAGATGTAAGCTGGGGGAGAAGGAAGAGAAATATCTCAGTAAGGTCTGAGACTGAAAATAGCCATGCTATGTTTTTTTCTTTTTCCATCTTTATTAACTTGGGTATTTTTATTTACATTTCAAATGTCATTCCCTTTCCAGGTTTCCAGGCAAACATCCCACTAACCCCTACCCCTCCCCTTCTCTGTGGGTGTTCCACTCCTCATCCTCCCCCGATTACCACCCTACCCCCAACAATCATGTTCACTGCACGTTCAGTCTTGGCAGGACCAAGGGCTTCCCCTTCCACTGGTGCTCTTACTAGGCTATTCATTGCTACCTATGAGGTTGGAGCCCAGGGTCAGTCCATGTATAGTCTTTGGGTAGTGGCTTAGTCCCTGGAAGCTCTGGTTGGTTGGTATTATTGTTCATATGGGGTCTCAAGCCCCTTCCTTCAAGCTCTTTGAGTCCTTTCTAAGATTCCTTCAACAGGGATCTGGTTTCTCAGTTCAGTGGTTTGCTGCTGGCATTCGCCTCTGTATTTGCTGTATTCTGGCTGTGTCTCTCAGGAGAGATCTACATCCCGTTCCTGCCAGCCTGCACTTCTTTGCTTCATCCACTTTATCCAGTTTGGTGACTGTACATGTATGGTCCACACATGGGGCAGGCTCTGAATTGGTGTTCCTTCTGCCTCTGTTCTAAACTTTGCCTCCCTATTCCCTCCCAAGGGTATTCTTGTTCCACTTTTAATGAAGGAGGGAAACATTCACATTTTGGTCATCCTTTATGAATTTCATGTGTTATGTGCATCTAGGGTAATTCAAGCATTTGGCCTAATATCCACTTATAAATGAGTGTGTGTTTTTCTGTGATTGGGTTACCTCACTCAGGATGATATTTTCCAGTTCCATCCATTTGCCTCTGAATTCCATAAAGTCATTGTTTTTGATAGCTGAATAACATTCCATTGTGCAGATGTACCACATTTTCTGTATCCATTCCTCTGTTGAATGGCATCTAGTTTCTTTCCCATTTCTGGCTATTATAAATAAGGCTGCTATGAACATAGTGGAGCATGTGTTTTTGTTATATGTTGGGGCATCTCTTGGGTATATGCCCAAGAGAGGTATAGCTGGGTCCTCAGGTAGTTCAATATCCAGTTTTCTGAGGAACCTCCAGACTGATTTCCAGAATGGTTGTACCAGTCTGCAGTCCCGCCAGCAATGGAGGAGTGTTGCTCTTTCTCCACATCCTTGCCTTGCTGTCACCTGAGTTTTTGATCTTAGCCATTCTCACTGGTGTGAGGTGAAATCTCAGGATTGTTTTCATTTGCATTTCCCTTATAACTAAGGATATTGAACATTTCTTTAGGTTTTTCTCAGCCATTTAGCATTCCTCAGCTGTGAATTCTTTGTTTAACTCTGCAGCCCATTTTTAATACGGTTATTTGTGTCCCTTCAGTCTAACTTCATGAGTTCTTTGTATATTTTGGATATAAGCCCTCTATCAGTTGTAGGATTTGTAAAGATTTTTTCCCAACCTGTTGGTTGTCATTTTGTCCTAACAATATTGTCCTTTGCCTTACAGAAGCTTTGCAGTTTTATGAGGTCCCATTTGTCGATTCTTGACCTTAGAGCATAAGCTGTTGGTGTTTTGTTCAGGAAATTTTCTCCAGTGCTCATGTGTTCGAGATTCTTCCCCACTTTTTCTTCTATTAGTTTGAGTGTATTTGATTTGATGTGGAGGCCCTTGATCCACGTGGACTTAAGCTTTGTACAGGGTGATAAGTATGGGTCATTCTGCATTCTTCTACATTCTTTCCTCCAGTTGAACATTTGCTGAAAATGCTATCTTTTTTCCATTGGATGGTTTTGACTCCTTTGTCAAAAATCAAGTGACCATAGGTGTGTGGGTTCATTTCTGGGTCTTCAGTTCTGTGCCACTGGTCTATCTGTCTGTCTCTGTACCAATACCATACAGTTTTTATCACTATTGCTCTGTAATACTGCTTGAGTTCAGGGATAGTGATTCCCCCATGGTATGTTTTTTGTTGCTGCCAACTGCTTATATAGAGATTCATTTACAATCTCCCATCTTTGACAACAGTATATTGTTTGTCTAGACAATGGTCAATATCCAGGTTACATAATGTGTCCTACAAAAATTTGACAAAAAGCAAAATAAAAGGTGCTATGTATTATTATGTACAGAGTTCAAAATAGTTAAGAATTTGAATAGGTTTATATCAATAATGGCAAAATGCCTTGACAAACATTTTTTAAAATGATTGGTGCCTGGAAGAGAACTGTATGAAAAATAAACTTTTCTCAGAGAGGGAAAGGAAACCTAAAAGAATTTAGCATCAGTCAACATGACAAGAATGGTTTTACAGAGAATATTATGTATTATTATTTACAAAATAAAAAGTCAAGAGAGAAATATTGATAATTAGTTCAATAGATAAAAATTTTATATCCAATAAAATATCTAAACATCTATTATTAGCAAATAGTCTAGCACATTAAAACAGAATATCATTGTGTTAGTTCCTGGTCTTAGTGCTGTGACAAGACACCAAACAGACAGAAACTTATAGAAGAATAGATTTATTTGGCTCCAGTTTTTGGTACAGACCTTATCACTAGAGGGCACATAAAGATAGGAGAGTGAGGAAGTCTATCACAAAGTATGTATCAGGAAGTAGAAGCAAAACAATGCTAGTATTTAGCTAAATTTCTCCTCTTTATTCAGTCCAGAACTTCACCAGCCACACTTAATGTGCGTCTTCTCTACCTAGTTAAATATTTTGGAAATATCCTTATAGACTCACCCAGATATGTGTTTCCTTGGTGATTTTAATTCTATGCAAGGTAAAAGTGAACAGGAACTATCAGAGTTGTATATGACAAACATTAATGATGACATGTTCAAAGTGCTTTCTTAAAATCTTCAAATATCCATCAGATCATCAAACTAATAAATGTATCAATGAATGGTTATTTAAAAAGTTTTAAATTGTCATAGACTCTATGAAAATGATTATCATCCTCTGTCAGGGAAATATAAATTGAAAGTTTATTAAAATTTCATATCATCCTAGTAAGTGTTGTCATGAACAACACAACAATGTTCGCAAGAATATGGTGAAGTTGCCCTTACACAGTTATGGCAGGAATATTGACAGTTAGAATCACTCTTGGAATCAACAAGGAGATACCTTTTAAGGGTAACAATAGGGCCAGCATAAGATCCAGTTAAACTACCAGAAATCTAAGCCAGCATCCACAGATTCACTTTCACACCTTTGTTTATGTAGCACTACTTATAATCAGCAAGGACATTGGAGCAGTTTGAATTAATTATCACCAAAAGAATAAGTATAGAAAATGGGGCCTATATATACAAAAGAGTTCTATATAATGGTGAATAAAAGTGGAATTATATGATTGACATGAAAATGGATAGAACTGGAAATCATGGTGATAAGTATAATAATATAGAAGCAGAAAGGCAAACACTACACCCTTGGTTAAACATAAGTGTCTGTATGTGCTTAGGCCACTAAATTAGAAGTTTACTAAGAAAAGGAGAGATTAAGAAGACAATTGTGCTTCCACATTCAGTGTAGATATGTCCACTCTCTTAAATATGTACTGATACAGGCATGTTCCTGCACATGTATGAGCATACACAGAAAATATGTAGATGCTTATGAATTGATTTGAAGTCTGAGACACTTGCTCCCTGTCATTTACACAGACTACTACACCAACAATTTTGAATATAACTGTGGTTTGTAGAAGGTACATGTGTTGAGATTCACTTTCAGAGGAAACTGTAAAAACAAAACAAAACAAACAAAAAAATAGCTGAAATTTGGCAATATTCTCTATGTACAATGGCATCTAAAAATACAGCCTAATACCAAGGTCTCTCATAAGAAAAGCACCCATTACCTCATTATCAGAGGTAGTGTCTTTAGCATTTCAAGCTATTGTACATGTAGCTTGACAATTTTTTCTTGCCTTGTGCATTTTACAATTACTATTCATTGATCAAGAAAAAATATGTTGCAAGTTTTATTAAGGTTCATGTTCACTTTAAGAAGAAATGGACACTAAATATAATCTATCTAAATTCAATACATATTTTAAACCTCACATTACTAATTTTTAAGGCAGAAAAAGGTAAATGTTGAAATAAGTTATAGAGAAGCAGACAAAGAAGAAATGATAGCTTGGATCAAACTAGACTATTTTTTTTTATTTATTTATTTTAAGCTTTAGTTTTGAAGTTTTTAAGCTTTAGTTTCGAAGTGTTTGAGAGAGAGAGAGAGAGAGAGAGAGAGAGCTTGAAGTGCATATGTCTCCCTTTTTATGTGTCTGTGTCTCTGTGTCTGTATTTCTGCTTCTCTGTCTGTACATCTGTCTGTCTCCATTTTTATGTGTCTTTGTTTGAGGGGTGTATTTCTCTGTGTGTGTGTTTGTGTACATTTGTATATGTTTGTCCATCAGTCTATCTGTTGTATTTCTCTCTTTGTGTGTACGTTGTTTCTCTATGTGTATGTATGTGCTCATGTCTATGTTTGTGTTTGTGTGTATGTACCTGTGGTGTCCAGAAGAGGGTGTTAGGTCCACTAGAGCTGGTTCTATACGCAATTGTGAGCTACCTGACATGGATAGTAGGAACTGAACTTATGTCTTCTAGATGAACAGCAAGTACTCTTAAACACTGAGTCATCTCTCTAGTTCCACAACTTCAGTTTTCACTGGATTATGGTTTTCTTTAACATCTAGCCTATAAGACAACTTCCAATGATATGAGGCCAAGGTGACTTATCTGTGAGAGAGAGTAACTTCTGCATTTCAGTTCCTAACCCCAGGATCTGCACTGGGCAATGTCGTCCACAGGTAGAGTATATGTGCCTTATGCCTGTCTCAGCTCAAAAAAAAGCTGCATGTACCATTCCCAAATGTGTTCTCATGGTAATCTCTTTTTTAATCATCTTACCTCTGTTTTCACTGTGGCAGGAAGTTTCAGTCTCTTCCCGTTAACTC
Source organism: Rattus rattus (assembly GCF_011064425.1). NCBI lineage: Eukaryota > Metazoa > Chordata > Mammalia > Rodentia > Muridae > Rattus > Rattus rattus. Next base: position 78,070,575 of record NC_046163.1, read on the forward strand.
CAGGTGACCCTCTAGCCCATGCCTATTCCCTATCTTTTACAGTTCTGTGCTTCTTCTCACAGCAATTCTTATCACTGTTTAAATATAAATTACTGATTTTAAGTATGACTGAGCCATTTAAACATGCTTTTTATACATTTTGAATTTTTTTTCTTTTTTTTTCTGGAAATTCCTTTCAACAACTTACTCATTTGTCTATTGGTGTGACTGTAATTTCTGTCATGATTCAAGGCTTTAGGGCTTCTTCCATAGTTTCTAAACACTTTCTGATGAATTAGAACACTGTGAATAACATTTGTAACCCATATATTAATTTTTCTTATTGTGCCAAAAAGGGAGAAAAGTCTCATCCTATTTTCATTTCTGTTACTATGATGAATTTCCTGAAATAAGAATATTTGGCTTATAATTATGGGTTATTATCCTTTATTTGGAGAGGTCAAGGCAAGAATTTAAATCCTCAAACCTCATATGCATATAATTTTCTCATAATTATCATGTTAAAGCATAATACAAACTTCCCTTAGATTTATTGCTTTCTGTATCACATCTATGTCAGTAGATGGCAGAGGCTACTTCTTAGATTTAAATTTTACAGACAGGCTATGAAATACAGAAAAGCCATCATTAAAACAAAACATGGGTCCCCAAAGTATCCAGTGAAGTAGTATTTGCTAAATGAAAGGGTCAGTATCTTGGTGTTTTTCTAAATCATAACGTGTTTGGTTTTTTCAGAAGACAAACCAGAGTGTCCAAGGCATCATCTATAGTTTCATGTCACATTCATTCTTAAAATAGCCTGTTATTTCGACTTTTCTATTCCATTCACAAAATGCTTTTTGTGTACCCCCTTTTTTTATGCTTAGACGTAACAATGTTAAAAGAGGCAGAAATTCCAGTTTAAAATTCTCCACTTTGCATTTAAAACCAAGTATGAACTAAGTATCTAAGTATCTAAGCATTAGCAACTGGATTTCACTGGTTCAATTTTGTGACCTTCAAATCCATATGTTAGGAGTTCAGTGTGTGAAATTCTTAATATATACACATGAGGCCCTGACTTCAATTTCTAATATCTTTATTGAACTTAGGCTGAGCATTGTTCATGTACACCCCCAATATAGGATGTAGAGACAGGATGATTCTTGGGACTTGATGACCTGCTGAATTGGTACTCTAAAAGACTATATATGAATTGGTGATTATAAGACTAAATAAGGCTAAATGTGATTGAGGACGATACATTATGTTGACTTCTAGTGTTTAGATACACAGTTACAAACACAAATACACAAGTATAAGAACATACACACACACACACACACACACAGAGGGTTGTGACATGTGGTATGTGGGGAGAGAGAGATGTTGAAGTTCAACATTCTTTCTTTGAATGCAGCCCATTTGGAAATATTCCATGTAGGTTTAGTCAAGTTGAGGTGAGGTATTGTGAGAATGTGAACGTGACATCCCCTGACCCACTCAAACAGAAGGCAGATGAGGAAGGACAGAGGGAAGGATCAACATTAGACTTCTCCAAGTCAGAGAAGGTCCAGAACTACTAGAAACAGAAAAGAAACGGTGTGCTTCTTTACTACCTCTGAAAAGACCATGGCCCTACCTCCACCACTTTGATTTCTAATGTGCTCTGAACTTAGGGAACAATGTCTCTGTTGTTCTAAGCTTTTTAGCATTTGGTAATTTTTAGAGTGATAGCTAATATGATCTGTTAACTCAAGAGAATCTAATATTTCTCAGCAAACATCTGGGCATGCCTATGAGGGAGCTTCTAGACTCGGTTGATTGAGGTGAAAGGACATATCCTAGACGTAGCAGCATGGCATGCTCTGGAACCCAGGGATGAATAAAGAGGAGGCAGTGAGCTGAACATCAGCATTGACCTCTCTTCTTTACTATGGATGCAATATGACAAGGAGCTTCACATGGCCCCCTCCATTCCATACCAAAGTTCTCACACTTTGAGCCAAAATAAACCTTTGCTTTCTGAAATTCTGTTTGTCAGGCACTTTGTCACAACAATGAGAAAAGTAACTGATTTAAGCTCATATCATGCACATTAAATAATGGCCATGCTGAGAGAAAATAGAAAGACAAGGTTGAAAATCAGTGTTGAAAGCAGCAAGGGATGAGACACATTTATGTAGGGTAGTCAGGATGGGATGAGATCATACAAAAGAACATGTAGTCATTGGACTACTGAAGGGACCTCAGCATACTCTAGCTGATGTGACTAAGAGTGAGAGGGTTGAAATGTAACATGCCTTACCCTTGCAGGGGACTCATTTTGAGTTGTAACCCACCAAGAGGTCTATCACAATCTATTTGATATGAGTCCCTCAACTGGTAGAACCGGGCACTGGAAACAAGAAGCCACTGAAACAGCTGTACGCTAATCTGGGCAAAAGTAAATAAAAACCAAATCTAGAAGTTGTGCCCAACCACTGGATAAAGGAGACAGGACAAACTTCTGTGTATATGTTGAAAGTAGAGCTAATGTAATTTCCTTAGTAATTTTGTGTGGTTCACAAAAGGAAGTGGACAACAAGCAAGATGTGCTCTGAGGTTTAGAGGTTGACAATCAGTGAAACGGAATAGCCACAACTGAGAGGATATAAAAGCTTGGCAGATAGGGTGTAGTGCAAAGTATTGTTCTGACACATTGAGTATAAAATATATGGCATATTGATATCCATCAGGGTACTAGTAGGCAGCAGCTGATGCTTCCAACTATGAAAATAGAACAAAGATGCTGTCTCCAAATTATGGGATGATGGAGAAAAACTAGGTTCTGACAGACCACAGTAGACAGTAAACAGGGGGCTTCACTCTTGTATAGAGACAGGGAGGATGCCAGGACAACAGAGCAAACCAGAGAACCAGAACAGGAGACACAGAATTCTGTAGGTAAAAAAAAAAAAAGTAAGTTCTCCCAGTTGCTGTGGCAGGCATGGAATATTCCACACATATCCTGACTTTATTCTTCTCCAGGCTTAACATCTTGGGGTATAAAACAGTATAAGCGAGGAACAAAGAAAAGTGACTGAGATGGTGCCATAATTAACCCTCACTGTTGACCTGATTGAATCTAGAATCACTATGGAAACAACTCTGAGTATATCTATGTACATGCTCCTGAACAGTTAATTGAAGAGGGAGAAGTTACCCAAGCTAGGTTTCTGGAGCAAAGGAGAGAAGTGAAAACCACCTGGTTTCCAGCACTTATGTCTCTGTTTCCCAACTGCCAATGCAAACTGGCTAGCTGCCTCCCATCATGCTCTACTGTAGTCTCAAAGTGGTGCCAAGTGAACTCCTCATCAGTAAAGTTGCTTCTGTCAGATATCAAGCCAGAGCAGTGAGAAACTAATATATAGAGAGAACTTAAAATGCTAGGGCAGAACCTTGGCCTGCAAAGCAGTTATTTTTTCACAGCATGAAAGACTTCCATAGACTTCAATTCACCAGGTCTCATCTCCAGGCATCAGTGGGAAAGGTGAAGATATAATAAGCCTACAATGTTTGAAGGGGGCTACTAGTTTGTTTTTGTGCCATTTCAGAAAGCATGTGTCAGAATCTATAAGTAAGTTTTAACATTCAGTACTACGTTAGTGGCTCACGTTTTACTGATGTCTCCATTCTATACTTTCACATCAAAAAAAAAATGAGTGGTACTCTGCAGGAAATAGAGGTCCACCCTTATCTCCGTGGCCTAGAAATGATTTGCCTCCACTACTTTTCTTGGCATCCTTACCAAACATGCCAAAGGAATATGTTATCATAAATCTATATAAAGACCTCTGTGCCACAGGAGACTGGGAAGCCTAAGAGGCCACCTGTGAAACTATCTGGAGACCAAAGTGTAGGTCTGGGAAGAAAACCTTCACCTGACTTTTGTGTGGCAATCTTGATTAAAAAATTCAACCCAACTTCGAAGTCCCAACTTTCCTAGACATCATTCTTTACACAGCCCCTGTTGTCTGTCATAAAACCTACTTTTATGATTATGTTTAAGAACATTGGATATCTTCTTTCACCTTTGCTTTAAATTCCTGTAGTTAGGATGCATCACTTCAGCTTGTTAACCCTGATGTGCTTTACAGTCACCCAGGACCCTGGCCACAGGAGTGATAAATGCTGAATTGGCAACCTGTTACCTCACAACTACCTCACCGTTTAGTTCCCATTAATAATCACAATTGCATTAGCTCATTTACCAGGTTCCTTGAAAGATCCAAAGGTGAGCACAAACTCTCATTCCCCCAGTAATATCATCTTCATGGCCTTCAAAGAGTATTTTCTTCAAAAGTAGTAGATCCTAGAAAATTATCAAATGTGGGCAGAGTTTTCTATTTCTTGTCTTGGCTTTTAATATCCCTTCTGTTACTTATATAACAATTGCAATTTGATTCCAAATGGGAAATTTGCTGTCAAAACATAAAGAAGTAAAGTTTGTTCTGCCTTTTTCAAAATAATTTATTTCTATTTTAAATCTGCCACTATTGTTCCAAGAGTAAAGTGAGCAAGACAAATATATTTTTATCTGGAAATAAAAGATGTGTAAAAAAAATACAACAGTGCTTCCAAGGTTGGATGTGGAAAGGATCATTTATTTGTAAAAGTTTATACTTAGTACTTATAAACATCTAGGCTTTATAAGAAAAAGAACAAGGGGCAGGGCAACAGTTCAGTTGGCAAAAAACCTTAGCATGAATATTATGACTTGAGTTAACAAGATACATATAAAAGTGTAGAGTCAAATGACTAAATGGCTAAATGCAATTGCTGCCAAGCCTAAGGACCTGAATTTGACCCCTTTCACCTTATGGTGGAATAAGAAAATTGACTCTCATGGGTTCTCCTTTGACGTCCACATGAATTACATGAAACATGGATATGCATACACACTGTAATAAGAACACTGCTACAAATTTCAAAGCTGTACTTTGTGGCAAAGGATTAGCACTGGTGATGTGCTGATTTGCTGTTTTTAGGCCCCTAGCTGACAAGTCTGGTCAAACTGAGACAATTTCAAAAGTCAAGGTGACAAACCCTCTGAGGACATCATCCAAGTTTGACTTCTAGCATATCAATACACGTATGTGTATGTACACCAATACATACACATGTGCCTACACACATGAACATGCACATGTACAGAAAATAAGTAGAACATATCTGTGCCTGATTTTGATTTCGAAAAAAGATGTTGACCTTAGCAAAATGTCCTACTCTGTGCAGCTGAATATGTTAAAATGTATGATTCTGAATATATTTTTGACAAATCTGATAACTTATATACTAGCTAAACAATTATTTTATTCAATTATAAACATTTAAAGCTTTTCATCATCAAAGTAGATAAAAGTAAAATATTCAGCTTATTTTGTATTTAGATAGCTATTAATTCCTCTTTGCATAAAAAGAGAATCTGTACTTGTTCTCATTTATAACTTGAAAATAATGCTCAGGTAGAGTTATTGTTTTTATATCTTGTTTGGTTGGTGAGATGCCAGATAAAGGGGCTTGCCATGTACACCTTAAAATTTGACTTAATATCCTGGATCCACATTCAACTTAAAGGACAAAATCAAGTCCACAGTGACCGTAATTTTTTGACATTAATTCCATGGTATGTGCACTCTCTCCAGTAGGAGTAAGAATATTTAAAAATATATAGTGCTATCTTGAATTATTTAGATTTTAGCAAGGCAGGAAGTTCTACTTCCCTACTAATGAGTTACCCCCAGAGCCTAATACCACGAGGTGAAACATACCAAAAGAAGCAACCCTTCTTCCAGTTGAATGAAATTACATCTGCATTAACAGTTTCACAGGATAGCTATTTCAGTCAACATCCATATGCATGCTTCTGAAGGAAATTTCCCACATTAACAGGAAAGAAAAAACACATTATTGCTGTATTTAAGGAGATAGTAAAAAGTCTGAATTTGATGGCTGTAGAAATCCCAAGAGTCTACATCTTGCCCACATGCCTAAACCATCATCAGTCAAGCTGTCCTCCTTTCTGATGTATTTCACTATACATAAACCTATCCCATTGAGGCTGAGTGAAAGACTCTTTCTGTTGAATTTTTGCACTTTCTGTCTTTAAATTAGTAAAGAGACACAAAGATTTATTTTGAATAAATTCAATGATCTCAATTTGAAAATAGCCATATATCTTGATTTACCAGCCATTTTCAGACCATAAAACATGGTGATGTGTGCTAATGCTTAGGTTTTATACTTTTTAACTTGGGCTGTGGTTTTGGGTTGTAAGTAATAGGAAGTAGGTAAGCTCTTGGTAGGATGTACTGACACAAGATACCAATTCTTTTGAGTATTAACTGGGCTGGCATGACATTTCTGTCATTAATGTGAGTTGTCAAGAAGTTTTAAAACCTGCAAGGTCCATAAGTAATATAATAAAAGTAAAACTTTCTAAGGACTCATGTGTGGATCTGTTGAGGTATCTTAACTCACGGTAAGGTGCTTGTCCTATATACATGGCATGTAGACCTGCATTCAATACCTTTAGCAACCATGAAAAATCAGGGTGTAAAGGAAGGAGGTACTTTTGACCCCAGTACTGGGGAGGTAAAGAAAGTTAGATTCCCACCTTTGCTGGCCAGTCAGTCTAGCTTACTTAGCAAATGTCAGGCCAATGAATGCAAAGTGGGTGGAACAAAGTGAGTGGCTTCTGAGTAATGAGAGCCAGGTAGTCCTCTGGCATACATAGGAGCATGTGCTTTTTGGCCACAGGAAAAGACAGACTACTATCAATGCTCAAATTTTTATGATACTTTAGTCAGAAAATATAAATTCATATTGGCATTTGTTGTTAAACACATTGAAAGACACACACACAAGTAAGACCGTAGCCACTAAAGTGTACAAGTATGGATTACCCAAGTTTGAATTAAAATCTGTGCCTGAATGTTGGACTGGCAGTAGGATGCTCTGTAAGAAGATGAAATGTCCAGAGTGCAAGCAAAAGCAGCTATAGTCATTTCCTGATGGCCAATATTGTCAGTCTGATAGGATCTAAAAGTTCCTTCACACCTCTGTGAAGGAGTTTCTAGATTAGATTAGTTATGATGGGGAGACTTATTCTAAATGTGCAGCATCTTGAATGGGCTGAGATTCTGGACAGTGAAAAGGAAAAACGGAGCTGAGCATGAGCATTCACCTCTGTTTCTTGAGTACAGATGACCTTTGGGCAGCTGAATTATGCTCCTACTCCCATGTCTTAACCAACAAGGCACTCAGTGCCCTCAGAATGTGAACCAAAATAAATGCTTCTCCCTTAAATGCTTTTGTTAGATATTTTCTCACAGCAATTAGTAAAGCACTGAATCTTTGTTTGTTTATTTGTTTGCATGCTTGTTTGCTTTTTGCTTTCCACGTCAGGGTTTCTCAAAGTATTCATGGGTGTTGTCAAACTGACTCTGTAGACCAGGCTGTCCTTAACCTAAGAGATATGCTTGTCTCTGTCTCCTGAGTTCTGGAATTAAAGGCATGAACCAAAATACCCAGCTAATTACTGAATATTTTACCAAAAAATATATAGTTTCAGAAGATATGATATAACAGTTAACAGTCTATGCAAATGAAGATAGTTGGAGAAAATACTTTCACAAAATAACTATGGATATATATATATATATATATATATATATATATGTATATGAAGCCTACTGATATTTCCAGTTTTTGGTGGAGTATGGCTAATTAATAGCAGCCCTGCTGATAGCACAGGCATCAACAATACTCTAATTCTGTAACTATGAAGACACAGGCTGAGAGAAGTGAATACTGGGAACAAATTCCATTTGTACTTCTCTATGCTAAAACCAAGATTTTGTTGATTGAGCAGGTTCTCATGCCAAACAGTTTTTATTCATGGATAATCTTGGAATGAGCTCCTTTTTGGGTTACAGAATATTAGCTTTTAAAGGGGGACATTTGATCTAGTAAGTGTTCGGTATGGCCATGCTGTATTCCCAGCTATATCCTCAAGGTTATACGTGAAGGTACCTACCACTCATATCTGCATCCTTTACAAGATTTGTGCACGTTTGTGTGTGTGTGTGTGTGTGTGTGTGTGTGTTTGTGTGTGTGTGTGTCTGTGTGTGGTATAAGATTGAATATGTGTTCATATGTGTGAATTCACCCTTGTGAAGATTAATTTAGAGTCCATGGGCCAACATTATATGTCTTACTTAACAGTTTTTCACCTTATTTTATTGTGACAGAATCTCTCACTGAACATGGAGCTTTTGCATTTGTCTAGGCTGCCTGCCAGTAAGTTCCAGGGACCACTTTGTCTCTGCCTTACCTCAGCACTGGAATGATAGATGCATACTGCCATATCAATTTAACTTTATTTATTTTTTAATTTGGCCATGGGATCTAACTCAGTTCCTTTTGATTCCAACACAACTGCAATATTATGTGAAGCATTTTCCTACGCTTTTCAATCATCGTTGCATTTGAATCATGAAATAATTTCTCACTTTTATACATCCCTGCTGACTAACCTAGAAGTTTGCTCATACAGATCATGGGTACCTATTGTGTTAATAATGATTCATAGTATATTACTATTCAAACTACCATAGCAATGTGGTAACATTACTAACATATGCATTAAGAAGCAAAGAGAGGTAAATACCATCCAAAAGAGTACTAAAGTTAAGTAGTCTAGGAAAATAAGTGAAAACTCTAACATTTAATATAGGCATGAAGATTTTGCAACTGGAGAGAAGATTCAATTTTGCTCTTCACAACAACTCATAGAAATTTTGATATGCCCTCTGTTTTCCAAAGATGAAGTTCAGTTGAGTTGAAAGTCTTACTTGAAACAGTCATGAGAAAGAAATACAAACCAGTCTCATAGACACTGTCTGATATTCTTTGCGGTACAGGGAAGGAGCACAAAACTAGAAGACAGCCTGTTCTCCAACATTGTATAGCCTTGTGGTTGGCATGAAAAAGTTACTTTCTACACATCAAAACAGCAATCCCGACACATGACAAGGTGCTTTGTAATCCCTCAGCAGACTGGTGTCAGTGACCTTATGAATTCTAAACTGAATGGTGCTGGAAGATTTATTTTGGAACTAATATAAAGAAGTCATAAATCAGAGACTCTTTTCCTTGGTTAATTATGATGGCTAGGAGGGTTGGGGATTTGGCTCAGTGGTAGAGCACTTGCCTAGCAAGCGCATGGCCCTGGGGAAAAAAAAATTATGATGGCTAGGTGAAATTACATGAGTGATGAGTACCCATTTATAGACTCCCTTGGCAGTTATGTTAAAATATTTCCTTTTTGTGATTTCCAATGAATCTTCTACCTCTGTCAGTTATGGGAGCATATGCCTACAATACCATAGACTTGGGAGGTCAAAAGGCAGAGGGGCTTCTGGATTCACAGCTTACCTGAGTAATTTGAGTCAAAATTCTGTCTAAAACTACTGTAAACATAAACACATAAATACGATTACATATTCTCAACAGATTTTTAAGGTAAAATTGATAACGAGAAATTCAAAAGTGGGACCAGAGAGGATCGGTGTCTCACTAGAAGTAAGACATAGCTGCACGAGGACCATATAAGCTTATGTGGTTCTGTTTCAAGGAGAATCAGCACTAGCTTCTGGAGACACCTAAGCTAAGAAAGTCTACATGTTGAGTGTGTGTGTGTGTGTGTGTGTGTGTGTGTGTGTATACTGCTTTTAATCATGATATAAACTCTATAAGGCCAAGGTTTTTGTATTACCTTCTCAATATTTCCAATATAACCAAGAGCAGATGACAATGGTCAAATGTTTATTTCTTGAAGATTAAGAATAACTAGTAAGAATAATGACTTGAAAGAAGATGGACCAATGGTAAAGTGTTTACACACACATGTTCACATTAAAATAAACCCCTCATGTGCACACTGACACAGAAGTAGTACAACACACACACACACACACACACACACACACACACACACACACACACACCCATACTTTGTGCTAATATGATTCTATAGCAGAGTATTTGTCTAAACTGGATGAGACTCTAATATAGACTTCCTTACTGCTGAATGAATGAATAAATACATAAACAAACAAACGAACAAACAGCAGAAATGTTTCTGCACCCTTTTACTATCTCTAAAAGCTCCTATTCATTCTCCCTTTGTTTAGTCTCCTCAGTTGCAGAGAATGGTGTGGACGGTTCCTTGTGTTTGTCTCTACCTGATTTTATCTCTGTTCCTATCCATACCACTTGATTGCATCACAGTGACATTCTCTCTTCTCTATTATATCATCACCTTTGAGGATGGTCTTCCATTTATTATTGACTCTTCCAGCTACTGAGACAGTGTTCCAATCTTCCTGAATTATTTGCATTTAACCTTTTCTCAGAATGTGAGTAAAATTCAGGCTCCTTCTTCAAATAATTTTAGTTACTTGCAAAGTAGGAAGGAAAGTCAAACTTGAAGCAGGGTGTCTTGGATTACTCTTGCTGTGATGAAACACTATGACTAAAGCAAGATGGAATTGCTGATTGAATCTTCTAGATCTAAGCTTTGAGATCAGAAAAAAAAATTCTGACCGAAATCCTAGCTCTTCTGCTTTCAGAGGCTGGTGTTTTGAAGCATGCTTTCCTGAGCATGTAGTGAATAGGTATACTTTAAAGGATAACACTGATCAAACATTGAAGCATAAAGACACATCATGTGCTGTAAAGCAAGCAGCCAGCAACATATAAGAACTATTTTTTCAAGGTTCTCTTTTTGTCTCTGTCTCTCTCTGTCTCTTTCTCTCTCTCTCTCTCTCTCTCTCTCTCTCTCTCTCTCTCTCTCTCTCTCTCCCTCTCTCTCTCTTTCTAGGCTGTGCCTCTTTTTCTGATGAGTACTGATAAACTGAGTAAGGAAAAGCAGGGATGAAGAAACTATGAGTGTTCTGTTGAGATCTGGACAACAGGCCCCTTTCCTTCTGACATGTTGTTGAAGTATCTCTAGTTATTGGATGATGTGCATGTGCAATTGTGTATGCCTGTGTATGAGAATATATGTACTTACATATAATGGTGTATGTGAAGATCAGAGGCCAGCCTCAAGTATTAAACCCACCTTTTACATTATTTGAAAGGAATTTCATTCCACTTCAGGACAGTTGCCCCTCGAGCTTCTAACATATCTGCCTCTATTTCTCATACCCCTTTGATGGAATTACAGAGGCAGGATACCAAGGCCATTTTACCTGGGAATCCAATCTTAAGTCTTCACGTTTATACATCAAGCATTAAACTCACTGATTCATCTCTTTATAGTTCATCCTATGCTTTCATTACTTTGTGTATTCTTTGAACCTCCTAACCGTAGAGACCCCAAGCTCATCTCTGACATTTCTTTCTTTTCCTCCTCCAAAGACAGGTTTTACCTTTGAAGTGAATGGGCACTTCCAACAGGGAGAAGAGAAATGACCCAGGAGTGCAGAACACATTAATATGTGTTGTGTTCTCTATAGTTAAATGCTGGAACAATAGCTATTCTACAGAGTGAGGATGAAAAAGGGAAATGGTTAAAATTTGACTTTATAGGAAGAACCCAGTGATCCCACAGGTATGTGAATTTTATTTGACTTGGCAGATTTACATGTGAAAAATGGAAATGTAGAAGATACCATGAAAATTGAAAAAATCATGTTACTAAAAAGTTGTACACTGCTTGGAGAAATATAAGTATGTTGGAACACTTTTTGTGATGAATTTAATATAAAATAGGTGGGATCATGCAATTTTTCATTGCTGAAGATAGAGAAAGATTAATAATATGCATGTATACAAGCCCAGCATAAATGCCTCCAAACAATGTGGCATTAACTAAATTTTCAGGTGAAATATGTCTCAAGGGTTGGAGAAGTGCTGGCCTTGAAAGCACCTAGACCAGAACCCAGTTCTGAAAACACAAATAAGGGTATCCAGGCATGGAAGTGCACACTTGTAATCTCAATGCTGGGGAGATTGAGACAAGCAGTTCCCTGGGTATAATGCCCAGACAGACTTGTCTACATGTTTGAGGCCAGTCTCATAAAAAAAGTCTGTCTCAATAAACAATGTGAAAAGGATCTGAGAAAAAAACCAACCATGCTTGTCCTCTGTTCACTAAATGGGCATGTAAACATAAACCTATGCATAAACACACACAATAATAGACATATACACAAAACATGCTTCTATGGATGCATAACTGTACAAAATTTATATTTAGGTTGACCAGCTTTCATAAAGAGTTATTTTGGCTCTCTGATTCTTCCTGTTCCAGAGACAGCCACATCTCTTCATGTAGTGCCAGCCTTGCCCCATAGACAAGATGTTGAAGTTGGGCGTGAACAGATTTGGCGGTATTGGGCACCCAGTTACAAGGGCTGCCTTCTCTGAATCTGGCAAAGTGAAGATTGTTGCCATCAACAACCCCTTCATTGACCTTAATCACATGATCTACATGTTTCAGTATGACTCTACCCATTGCAAATTCAAATGGCACCATCAAGGTTGACAATGGGAAGCTTGTCATCAATGGGAAGCTTGTCATCAATGGGAAGCCTATCATCATCTTCCAGGAGCAAGATTCTGCTAACATCAAATGGGGTGATGCTGGTGCTGAGTATGTAATGGACTCTACTGGCATCTTCATCACCATGGAGAAGGCTGGGGTTCACTTGAACGGTGGGACAAATGGGTCATCATCTCTGCCCCTTCAGCTGATGCCTCTATGTTTGTGATGGAAGAGGACCACAAGAAATATGACAATTTGCTCAAGCTTGCTCAAGAAAGCAATGCTTCCTGCACCAAAACTGCTTAGCCTCCCTGGCCAAGGTCATCCATGACAGCTTTGACATTGTGGAAGGGCTCATGACCACAGTCCATACCATCATTGCCATTCAGAAGACTGTGTATGGCCCTTCTGGAAAGCTGTTGAATGATGGCCATGGGGCAGCCCAGAACATCATCTCTGCATCCATTGGTACTGCCCAGACTGCGGGCAAGGTCATCCCAGAGATGAACGGAAAGCTCAGTGGCATGCCCTTCTGTGTTCCTACATCTTATGTATCAGTTGTGGATCAGACATGCCTTGTGCAGAAACCTGCCAAGTATGATGACATCAAGAAGATGGTAATGCAGACATCTGAGGAACACTAAAGGGCATCCTGGGCTACATTGAGGACCAGGTTGTCTCCTGCAACTTCAACAGCAATTCTCACTTTTCCACTTTTGATGCTGGGGCAGGCATTGCTCTCAATGACAACTTTATAAAGCTCATTTCCTGATATGACACTGAATATGGCTACAATAACAGGATGGTGGGCCTCATGGCCTCCAAGGCCTATAATGAGTAAGAAAACTTGGACCACCCACACCAGCTCAGCAAGATTATTGAGAGCAAGAGAGAGGCCCTCAGTTGCTCAGGACTCTCCATCCCATCTAAGCCCCCAACACTGAGCATCTCCTTCATAATTTCCATCCCAGATCCTTAAAATAAGAGGAGGCTGCCTAGGGAGCCCTCCCTACTTTCTTGAATACAATCAATAAAGTTTGCTGCACCCACAAAAAAAAGAATCATTTTGACATATTTTTCTTGCATAAGTATCTTGTTAATATTTTATATATATATTTAGTATGAAAATGCAGATAAAAGTGGTAAATTATCTTCCTGGTTGCTGCCGCCGTGGAGAGCTCGTAAGCAACACCCCACGAGCAAACTTGAGCCTCAGGACCACAGGTAAGACAAACCTTCCTGCTCCAAGCGACCTGCCTAGTGAACTCAGGACAAAGGCCCACAGGAATAGCTGAAGACCTGTAGATAGGAAAAACTACATGCCCAAAAGCAGAACACTCTGTTCCCATAACTGGCTGAAAGAAAACAGGAAAACAGGTCTACAGCACTCCTGACACACAGACTTATAGGACAGTCTAGCCACTGTAAGAAATAGCAGAACAAAGTAACACTAGAGATAATCTGATGGCGAGAGGCAAACACAGGAATCCAAGCAACAGAAACCAAGACTACATGGCATCATCGGAGCCCAATTCTACCACCAAAGCAAACATGGATTATCCAAACACACCAGAAAAGCAAGATCTAGTTTCAAAATCATATTTGATCATGATGCTGGACGACTTCAAGAAAGACGTGAAGAACTTCCTTAGAGAAACACAGGAAAACATAAATAAACAAGTAGAAGCCTACAGAGAGGAATCACAAAAATCCCTGAAAAAATTCCAGGAAAACACAATCAAACAGTTGAAGGAATTAAAAATGGAAATAGAAGCAACCAAGAAAGAACACATGGAAACAACCCTGGATATAGAAAACCAAAAGAAGAGACAAGGAGCCGTAGATACAAGCTTCACCAACAGAATACAAGAGATAAAAGAGAAAATCTCTGGAGCAGAAGATTCCATAGAAATCATCGACTCAACTGTCAAAGATAATGTAAAGCGGAAAAAGCTACTGGTCCAAAACATACAGGAAATCCAGGAATCAATGAGAAGATCAAACCTAAGGATAATAGGTATAGAAGAGAGTAAAGACTCCCAGCTCAAAGGACCAGTAAATATCTTCAACAAAATCATAGAAGAAAACTTCCCTCACCTAAAGAAAGAGATGCCCATAAGCATACAAGAAGCCTACCCAACTCCAAATAGATTGGACCAGAAAAGAACCACCTCCAGTCACATAATAGTCAAAACACCAAATGCACAAAATAAAGAAAGAATATTAAAAGCAGTAAGGGAAAAATGTCAAGTAACATATAAAGGCAGACCTATCAGAATCACACCAGACTTTTCGCCAGAGACTATGAAAGCCAGAAGATACTGGCACAGATGTCATACAGACCTAAGAGAACACAAATGCCAGTCCAGGTTACTATATCCTGCAAAACTGTCAATTAACATAGATGGAGAAACCAAGATACTCCATGACAAAACCAAATTTACACAATATCTTTCTACAAATCCAGCACTACAAAGGATAATAAATGGTAAAGCCCAACATAAGGAGGCAAGCTATACCATAGAAGAAGCAAGAAACTAATCATCTTGGCAACAAAACAAACAGAAGAAAAGCACAAAACCATAACCTCATATCCAAATATGAATATAACAGGAAACAATAATCATTATTCCTTAATAACTCTCAACATCAATAGACTCAACTCCCCAATAAAAAGACATAGATTAACAAATTGGATACGCAATGAGGACCCTGCATTCTGCTGCCTACAGGAAACACACCTCAGAAACAAAGACAGACACTACCACAGAGTGAAAGGCTAGAAAACAACCTTTCAAGCAAATGGTCAGAAGAAGCAAGCTGGAGTAGCAATTCTAATATCAAATAAAATCAATTTTCCTTTAAAAGTCATCAAAAAAGATAAGGAAGGACACTTCATATTCATCAAAGGAAAAATCCACCAAGATGAACTCTCAATCCTAAATATCTATGCCCCAAATACAAGGGCACCTACATACGTAAAAGAAACCTTACTAAAGCTCAAAACACACATCGCACCTCACACAATAATAGTAGGAGATTTCAACACCCCACTCTCATCAATGGACAGATCATGGAAACAGAAATTAAACAGAGACGTAGACAGACTAAGAGAAGTCATGAGCCAAATGGACTTAACGGATATTTATAGAACGTTCTACCCTAAAGCAAAAGGATATACCTTCTTCTCAGCTCCTCATGGTACTTTCTCCAAAATTGACCATATAATTGGTCAAAAAACGGGCCTCAACAGGTACAGAAATATAGAAATAATCCCATGCGTGCTATTGGACCACCACGGCCTAAAGCTGGTCTTCAATAACAATAAGGGAAGAACGTACACATATACGTGGAAGTTGAACAATGTCTAGTCAACGATAACCTGGTCAAGGAAGAAATAAAGAAAGAAATTAAAGACTTTTTAGAATTTAATGAAAATCAATGTACAACCTTCCCAAACTTATGGGACACAATGAAAGCTGTGCTAAGAGGAAAACTCATAGTTCTGAGTGCCTGCAGAAAGAAACAGGAAAGAGCATATGTCAGCAGCTTGACAGCACACCTAAAAGCTCTAGAACAAAAAGAAGCAAATACACCCAGGAGGAGTAGAAGGCAGGAAATAATCAAACTCAGAGCTGAAACAAACCAAGTAGAAACAAAAAGGACCATAGAAAGAATCAACAGAACCAAAAGTTGGTTCTTTGAGAAAATCAACAAGATAGATAAACGCTTAGCCAGACTAACAAGAGGACACAGAGAGTGTGTCCAAATTAACAAAATCAGAAATGAAAAGGGAGACATGACTACAGATTCAGAGGAAATTCAAAAAATCATCAGATCTTACTATAAAAGCCTATATTCAACAAAACTTGAAAATCTACAGGAAATGGACAATTTGCTAGACAGGTATCGAAGTTAAATCAGGAACAGATAAACCAGTTAAACAACCCCATAACTCCTAAGGAAATAGAAGCAGTCATTAAAGGTCTCCCAACCAAAAAGAGCCCAGGTCCAGATGGGTTTAGTGCAGAATTCTATCAGACCTTCCTAGAAGACCTCATACCAATACTATCCAAACTATTCCACAAAATTGAAACAGATGGAGTACTACCGAATTCCTTCTATGAAGCCAAAATTACTCTTATACCTAAACCACACAAAGACCCAACAAAGAAAGAGAACTTCAGACCAATTTCCCTTATGAATATCGATGCAAAAATACTCAATAAAATTCTGGCAAACCGAATCCAAGAGCACATCAAAACAATCATCCACCACGATCAAGTAGGCTTCATCCCAGGCATGCAGGGATGGTTTAATATACGGAAAACCATCAATGTGATCCATTATATAAACAAACTGAAAGAACAAAACCACATGATCATTTCATTAGATGCTGAGAAAGCATTTGACAAAATTCAACACCCTTTCATGATAAAAGTCCTGGAAAGAATAGGAATTAAAGGCCCATACTTAAACATAGTAAAAGTCATATACAGCAAACCAGTTGCTAATATTAAACTAAATGGAGAGAAAGTTGAAGCAATTCCACTAAAATCAGGGACAAGACAAGGCTGCCCACTCTCTTTCTACTTATTCAATATAGTTCTTGCAGTTCTAGTCAGAGCAATCAGACAACAAAAGGAGGTCAAGGGGATATAGATCGGAAAAGAAGAAGTCAAAATATCACTTTTTGCAGATGATATGATAGTATATTTAAGTGATCCCAAAAGTTCCACCAGAGAACTACAAAAAGTGATACAGAACTTCAGCAAAGTGGCTGGGTATAAAATTAACTCAAATAAATCAGTAGCCTTCCTCTACAAAAAAGTGAAATAACCCGAGAAAGAAATAAGGGAAACGACACCCTTCATAATAGACCCAAATAATATAAAGTACCTCTGTGTGACTTTAACCAAGCAAGTAAAAGATCTGTGCACTAAGAACTTCAAGACTCTGAAGAAAGAAATTGAAGAAGACCTCAGAAGATGGAAAGATCTCCCATGCTCATGGATTGGCAGGATTAATATAGTAAAAATGGCCATTATACCAAAAGCGATCTACAGATTCAATGCAATTCCCATCAAAATACCAATCCATTTCTTCAAAGAGTTAGACAGAACAATTTCCAAATTCATCTGGAATAACAAAAAACCCAGGATAGCCAAAACTATCCTCAACAATAAAAGGACTTCAGGGGGAATCACTATCCCTGATCTCAAGCAGTATTACAGAGCAATAGAGATAAAAACTGCATGGTATTGGTACAGAGACAGACAGATAGACCAATGGAACAGAAATGAAGACCCAGAAATGAACCCACACACCTATGGTCACTTGATTTTTGACAAAGGAGCCAAAACCATCAAATGGAAAAAAGATAGCATTTTCAGCAAATGGTGCTGGTTCAACTGGAGGTCAACATGTAGAAGAATGCAGATCTATCCATGCTTATCACCCTGTACAAAGCTTAAGTCCAAGTTGATCAAGGACCTCCACATCAAACCAGATACACTCAAACTAATAGAAGATAAACTAGGGCAGCATCTTGAATACATGGGCACTGGAAAAAATTTCCTGAACAAAGCACCAATGGCTTATGCTCTAAGATCAAGCATGGACAAATGGGATCTCATAAAACTGCAAACTTCTGTAAGGCAAAGGACACTGTGGTTAGGACAAAATGGCAACCAACAGATTGGGAAAAGATCTTTACCAATCCTACAACAGATAGAGGCCTTAGATCCAAAATATACAAAGAACTCAAGAAGTTAGATCGCAGGGAGACAAATAACCCTATTAAAAAATGGGGTTCAGAAGTAAACAAAGAATTCACAGGTGAGGAATGCTGAATGGCTGAGAAACACCTAAAGAAATGTTCAACATCTTTAGTCATAAGGGAAATGCAAATCAAAACAACCCTGAGATTTCACCTCACACCAGTGAGAATGGCTAAGATCAAAAACTCAGGTGACAGCAAATGCTGGCGAGGATGTGGAGAAAGAGGAACACTCCTCCATTGTTGGTGGGATTGCAGACTGGTACAACCATTCTGGAAATCAGTCTGATGGTTCCTCAGAAAATTGGACATTGAACTGCCTGAGGATCCAGCTATCCCTCTCTTGGGCATATACCCACAAGACGCCCCAACATATAAAAAAGACACGTGCTCCACTAAGTTCATAGCAGCCTTATTTATACTAGCCAGAAGCTGGAAACAACCCAGATGCCCTTCAACAGAGGAATGGATACAGAAAATGTGGTACATCTACACAATGGAATATTACTCAGCTATCAAAAACAATGACTTCATGAAATTCATAGGCAAATGGTTGGAACTGGAAAATATCATCCTGAGTGAGGTAACGCCATCACAGAGAAACACACATGGTAAGCACTCATTGATAAGTGGCTATTAGCCCAAATGCTTGAATTACCCTAGATGCCTCGAACACATGAAACTCAAGATGGATGATCAAAATGTGAATGCTTCACTCCTTCTTTAAAAGGGGAACAAGAATACCCTTGGCAGAGAATAGAGAGGCAAAGATTAAAACAGAGGCAGAAGGAACACCCATTCAGAGCCTGCTCCACATGTGGCCCATACATATATAGCCACCCAATTAGACAAGATGGATGAAGCAAAGAAGTGCAGGTAGACAGGAGCCGGATGTAGATCTCTCCTGAGAGACACAGCAAGAATACAACAGATACAGAGGCGAGTGCCAGCAGCAAACCACTGAACTGAGAACAGGACCCCCGTTGAAGGAAGCAGAGAAAGAACTGGAAGAGCTTGAAGGGGCTTGAGACCCCATATGAACAACAATGCCAAGCAACCAGAGCTTCTAGGGACTAACCCACTACCTAAAGACTATACATGGACCTACCCTGGACTCTGACCTCATAGGTAGCATTGAATATCCTAGTAAGATCATCAGTGTAAGGGGAAGACCTGGGTCCTGCTAAGACTGAATGTGATTGTTGGGGGGAGGCTGGCAATGGGGGGAGGATGGGGAGTGGAACACCCATGAAGGGGAGGAGGAGGGATTAGGGGGATGTTGGCCTGTAAATTGGGAAAGGGAATAACACTTTAAATGTAAATAAGAAATACTCAAGTTAAAAAAAATTAAAATTAAAATAAAAAAAAGTGGTAAATTATCTGCTGCTAAACATACATAACACTGAACTATAGAATATAGTTGACTTTCATAGTGAACACATAAAGAAAAGATTTTATACACATTTTATTTTGAAGAATGTACAATATGCCTAATGCAACCACATGAAATTTATATTAAAGGTATTCATGAATGCAGTGCAACAGCTCATAATGTTGGGCTAGTTGCACAATGGAGGGATTAACTTCCTCAGTAAGTTGAAAGACTACAGTCAAACAATCCTTCCCAGCATAGTACAAAACCTAGACAGTAGCTGAGGAACAATGAATTCAAAAATCTAAAAAGGAGCTAAGCACTGAGCATGGCATTCTCAGAAGGCATATGGGAACAAGATGGCAACACTCCTTTGAGATATATATATTTCAACCCAGACGTAAAACCTTCAGTCTCCAACCTCTACAGCCTGTCTAATGCAAGATAGGCTGAGGCAATGGTGGATTAGAACTTATGGGAATGGCCAACCAATTACTAATCTAACTTAAGTCCGGGCCACAAGAGGGATCTTGTGCCTGGATTGTCAGAAACTGGAATCCAAATAGCAGAGAGACATTTGGTAGAACCAAATAAAACTGGGGAAAAGAAATAAAGAAGTGGAATGAAATGATACCTGATGATATTTTGCTTTTTTGCTATATTCATGGATTGGTGCCTAGCCAAAATGTCATCAGAGATGAAGACTGCACAAGTCTGCACTAGGTCCTGTGCATGTATGTTATGATTGTTTAGCTTAGTGGTTTTGTAGAACTACAAAGGAGAGGGGGTGTCCCTGCTTCTTTTGCTTACTCCTGGGACCTTTTCCTCTTACTGGGTTGCCTTCTCTAGACTTTATATGAGGATTTGTTATGTTGTATTTGATTGACAAGCCTGGGAAGAAAGCTTTTTTTTTCTGAAGGGAAATAGAGAAGCAATAGATCTGGAGAAGAGGAAAGAACTGGATAAAGTGGAGACAGGAGAAACTTCTATTGGGTTTTATGGTATGACAAAACCATTAAAATGTGTTTATATTTTTGTCTTTGTCTTTGTCTTTTGTGTGTGTGTGTGTGTGTGTGTGTGTGTGTGTGTGTGTGTGTGTGTGTGTGTGTGTGTGTCTGTGTGTGTGTGTTTGAAGGCACTCCATGCATATGCAGATGCTGTCAGAAGCCAGAAGTGGGCAGAAGATCCCCTGGATCAACAGTTATAGATGCGAGCTACCTGATACGGGTCCTGTATCTGAACTTTTTTCCTTTACAGGAGTAAGTACTATCCTTAATATTCTTAGCCATCTGTCTCAGATAGTGCATGTTTGAGAACTTTCATGCTTGGAATTTTTTGCATGCACATTTTTATTGGATATTATTTTATTTATTTACATTTCAAATGTTATCCCCTTTCCCAGTTTCCCATCAATTAACCCCTTATCCCATCCTTCATACCCCTTCTTCTGTGAGGGTTTTCCCTCCTCCATCCACCCAACCCTTCTTGTCTCCCCGTCCTAACATGCCTCTACACTGAGGGGTCCAGCCTTGGCAGAACCAATGGCTTCTCCTACCATTGGTGCCCAACAAGGCCATTCATTCTCTGCTACATATGCAGCTGCAGCCATGGGTCTGTCCATGTGTCATCTTTGAGTAATAGTTTAGTCCCTGGGAGCTCTGGTTGCTATTGTTGTTCTTAGGGGATTGCAAACTCCTTCAGCTCCTTCAGTCCTTTCTCTAACTCATCTGTTGGGAAATCCATTCTCATTTCAATGGTTGTGAGCATCTGCCTCTGTATTTGTCAGGCTCTTGAAGAGCTTCTCAGGAGACAGCTATATCAGGCTGCTGTGAGGCATGATAGAATTTGTTCAAGTGTTACAGTCACTGAGAGTTTCTGTATGAGACAGTCATGGCATATCTAGAGGGCAGTATTTCATAGCATTCCTGTGCATCCTTAATCCTTGTGCCTTGGAAGAAGAGGTTGTTATAGATATTTGCTCTACATCTAAGCACTCATAGTTATTTATTATCAGCTTTGTACACATTTATAATATTTTTATTGGAATATTTGCTCTATGCCAATCATTGTGGTATGTTATATGAATTACCAGACATAGAGTGTAAGTATTTATCATCCCTATGTACCAGGCAGACTGGATTAAAGTGTTGCTCTGACCAAAAGTGAGGTACTGGCACCAAGTACTGAAAGGAAAAAGTAAAATTTCAACTGTATTCTATGTTGCGAGATGTGGTTCTTTTCTTTTCTACAGAGGAACACATATTATATCTGGAAGTTTTATGAGAGGTGAAATGTAAAAATGAAAGATTTGTGAATGTCACGGTAGAATAATTTGGCTGGGATGGAAAAAGTGGAAGAAATGCACTTCTGATTCAAAAGAAAGTTGATGGGGAAATGAAGATGTATTCATCTGAATTAAAGACATGTGCAGGCCTGAATAGATAGATCAGTCAGGAACTGCTTACCTGGCAAGCAGGAGCTCCTGAGCATAATGCCCTCATACATGCAAAAGCATCAATACTTAGGAGTATGCAATTACAGTCCAGAATTCAGGAGGTGGAGAGAGTAGAGACTTGGGACTTGCTGGCCAGCCAGACAAACCTGCTGGTCAAAAGCCATGCCAACAAGAGAATTGTCTCTTCACAGTAGCAACAAAGTCAGGAAAGATAACTTGTAAGTCAGACTATCAAAGGTGACCTTGATATTCTGTGCACACACACACACACAAACACACACACACACACACACACACACACAAACTCACACACACACACAATTATTTTGAGGAGAATGTGAAGAAGATATATTCAGCTTTATAAAAAGCACAACTCTGAAAAACAGGAAAGGAAAACACTCATCTATATTTTTTGTCTCTGTGCACGAGACTGACTGGCTGAAAGCTCACAAGGCCAATACATTTGAGAGTGCTTCATACATGGCAAGGCTTAATGCTGAATCCACTTTCTCTACAATGTAGATAATTAAGTTGACAAAACTCAAATCCAATCTATATTTAGCTGCTGAAATGACTTTCTTCCTAGTACATTTTAGAATTATAACATGCCCTTCTGTCATATTGCCAAATTTGTAAGTCAAAATATCCTATATCCAAGAATGGATACTGGTTAAATTAAGATCCAAGTGTGAAGCTGGCAATTTTGATCAGTTTGTTAAGTCAGTCTGCATTCTTTTTCACTGCATAAGCAATACTGCCATAAACAAATAGAGTTAGCCTTCTAATGCAGCAGTGATCTGATTGGCTCCTCCCAGAAGCCTACAATGTACACAGGGGATACAATGGTTTATTAATTCACAAGAGATTAATGTCAGACATAAAAGGAAGTGACTTGTTAAGCTATTGTCATAGGACATAGGTCAAACTCCAGTTGGAAGAATTCTTGTCAAAGAGACAGAGACATTTTCCTGTTTGACATGTTTATTTGATTGAAAAGATTCATAAGGCAAAGAGTGAAATATGGGAGAGATACTAATTACGGAAGGAGAGGATACAACCACTGAAATTGAAAAGGGAAATATTCAGTTCTAGGCATGTCTAGAGTACACTAAATTCTGCACTATAGCAGCTTGATTATATCCAAGAGAAGGGATTTGTAATTAATCAAACTTTTACTCACAATCATTGTAACAGTCCCCAGACTACGGGAGTTTTCACACATCTTACCTCAATTTATCCCACGATTATTGATTGCATTCCTAAAGAGAGGTATTATACTGTTTTCCGTGGATAATTGTGAAGGCCAATTGTGTTAGTTTAGCAAGGTCTAGTAACACATCTGGAAATGACTGCAAGGCAGATTTTATGTTGATCTAATTCATGTGGAAATACACACTGTAAATGCTGGCTGTATGAGTTCAAGATCTGGGTCCCAGACAGTATAAAAGGGAAAAGTTAAACTGAGGACTATCATCCACCTCTTTGTACTTCCTGACTTTAAATGCGAAGCAATCTGCTGTCTTGCACTACTACTGTTATGTGTTCTCTCCACTGATGGTGTGTTCCACCAAACTGAGCCAAAATTAACCTATTTTTCCCTGATTTTGGTAAGTATTGTTCACTGTAATGAAAAAAGTAATAGACAAATTATGTAAAGCAATATCAGAGGTGTGAGAGAAGACATGGCATTAAATATAAATATGAATGTATAACTTACATGAGCCTAACTATAATTTATCATAAAAATAGGGAGAAAGTCAGTCTTCTGTCTGTCCAAGTGAGCTAAGAAGTTCTGGCTTCCATCACAACCATTTTCAGTCCATTATCAAATGAAAATGTATAGCATCTGTAGGCATCTCTGACTGGCACCTGTGCTGTGGAAGCTTTTACCAGGGCTTGGGGTGCACAAAGGAAGACTTACAGAATGGTGGCTGAGGGACCCAATAACATGAGTCTGAAAGGAAATAAGCTGGCAGAAAATGTTTTGTGTCCTTTGTGGCTTAAACAGCAGAGCTTGTATTATTGGGACAGGGATTCATTAAGAGAGGTGCTTTTAATCGCCTAGGTCCCTGAGCTGATGCAACATAAACATTTTTTAACTATACATTTCATGTAAGATATTTCCAAATTGTATCATAATTAGTTTTCTAACATCAACGTGAGTGCATGCATGCACGTGTGTGTGTGTGTGTGTTTTGTATGCACATTTTTATGTGATCTACATGCAAGAATATTTCTCTAGGAGACAAGAAAAAAAGTGAGATCCTCTAGAACTGGATTTAGAATTGTTATGAACCCATATGTGTGTGAGAGAGAGAGAGAGCAGATAAAACACAGAGCACATGTAAAGTGAGTGGACAATTTTGGGTTGTCTTCAATGGACAAGTCATTGTTGATCATTGCTTTCCACAATTTTTAAAGTTTTGCTTTGTTTATATGTGTGTGTGTGTGTGTATGTGTGTGTGTGTATGTGTGTGTGTCTGTGTCTGTGTGTCTGTGTGTGTGTGTGTCTGTGTGTGTGTCTGTGTGTGTTTTGTATGCATATTTTTATGTGAGCTACATGCAAGACTGTTTCTTTAGGAGACCAGAAAAAAGAATGAAATCCTCTAGAACTGGATTTAGAATTGTTGTGAGCCAGCATGTTAGGAATTGAATCCAGATCCTCTGGAAGAGAGGACCAAGCATTCTTAACTACTGAGAAATCAGTTAAATCCCAACTTCTATCATGCTTTTAGATAGGGTGACTATGCTGTTTTCCATTAGCAGATGTAAGTCAGTTGTCCGTTTAAATTTGTCTACTTCCCATCTTATCAGAAGAATGCTGAAGCTACAGATAAACACTTTAGTATCAAGCTTTTGATCCTCTTACTGTTCTAACACAAATCCTCATACTTGCACAGCAAACACTTTACCATTGACCCATCTTCTTAGCACAATATCATCATTCTTCAAATGAAATCCACCAATTATTGGAGTTAGGGCTGTGTTATAATAAAATTAATCTGGAATTTATGTGTAGTTTTAACCTTATCTACTTCTCATTTTATAACCAAATTAAGAAGCTATACATACTTTTGTCCCTTCTTACTTGTAATTTGGAATAAAAGCATGTCTAAAACAATTCATAAAATGTAAACTTTGGATACGGCCTCCGGGTTCCCCTAGATGAAGGCCCAGGAGCAGCAGGTCCGCTGCATCTGAGACACCGCAGGATCCTGAAGGGACCGACCAGATAAACAGTTCTCTGCACCCAAATCCCGTGGGAGGGAGAGCTAAACCTTCAGAGAGGCAGACATGCCTGGGAAACCAGAAGAGACTACACACTCTGCCCACATCTCTGACTCCAGAGGAAAACACCAAATCCTATCTGGGACTCTGGTACATGGGGGCTCCCGGAGAGGATGGCGCCAGTCTTCCGGGTTGCTGCCCCCGCGGAGAGCTCATAACCAACACCCCATGAGCAAACTTGAGCCTCGGGACCAAAGGTAAGACCAACTTTTCTGCTGCAAGCGACCTGACTGGTGGCCTCGGGACACATAGAGGCAAAATTCCTCTAGGACCAGACACTTCCGGTTTTTAGCGGGAGTCCCAAACTCACGCTCCCTGCCTCCAGCTCACTGTTCCCAAACCCCGTGGGAGAGAGAGCTCACCACCCGGACAGGTGGGCACTCCTGAGACTGCAGAGCGGAAGAGACCACCAACACTGCCAATCCCTGCCCAACCCTGCCCACATCCCTGGCCAAAGAGGAAACTGTATACGGCCTCTGGGTTCCCGTAGATGAGGGCCCAGGAGCGGCAGGTCCACTGCATCTGAGACACCACCGGAACCTGAAGGGACCGACCAGATAAACAGTTCTCTGCACTCAAATCCCGTGGGAGGGAGAGCTAAAACTTCAGAGAGACAGACATGCATGGCAAACCAGAAGACTACACTCAGCCCATATCTCTGACTCCACAGGAAAACACCAAACGCAATCTGGGAATCTGGTGCACGGGGGCTCCTGGAAAGGGTGGCGCAGGTCCTCCTGGTTGCTACCCACGAGGAGAACTAATAGGCAACAGCCCATGAGCAAACTTGAGCCTCAGGACCACAGGTAAGGCCAACTTTTCTGCTCCAAGTGACCTGCCTGGTGAACTCAGGGCACAGGCCCACAGGAACAGCTGAAGACCTATAGACAAGAAAAACTACATGCCCGAAAGCAGAACACTCTGTTCCCATAACTGTCTGAAAGAAAACAGGAAAACAGGTCTACAGCACTCCTGACACACAGACTTATAGGACAGTCTAGCCACTGTTAAGAAATAGCAGAACAGTTGGGGATTTAGCTCAGTGGTACAGCGCTTGCCTAAGCGAAGGCCCTGGGGTTGGGTCCCCAAAAAAAAAAAAAAAAAAAAAGAAAGAAATAGCAGAACAAAGTAACACTAGAGATAATCTGATGGCGAGAGGCAAGCCCAGGAACACAAGCAACAGAAACTGAGACTACATGGCATCATCGGAGCCAAATTCTCCCAAAAAAGCAAACATGGAATATCCAAACACACCAGGAAAGCAAGATCTAGTTTCAAAATCATATTTGATCATGATGCTGGAGGACTTCAAGAAAGATATGGAGAACTCCCTTAGAGAAACACAGGAAAACATAAATAAACAAGTAGAAGCCTATAGAGAGGAATCACAAAAAAGTCCCTGAAAGAATTCCAGGAAAACACAATCAAACAGTTGAAGGAATTAAAAATGGAAATAGAAGCAATCAAGAAAGAACACATGGAAACAACCCTGGATGTAGAAAACCAAAAGAAGAGACAAGGAGCCGTAGATACAAGCTTCACCAACAGAATACAAGAGATAAAAGAGAAAATCTCTGGAGCAGAAGATTCCATAGAAATCATCGACTCAACTGTCAAAGATAATGTAAAGCAGAAAAAGCAACTGGTCCAAAACATACAGGAAATCCAGGAATCAATGAGGAGATCAAACCTAAGGATAATAGGTATAGAAGAGAGTGAAGACTCCCAGCTCAAAGGACCAGTAAATATCTTCAACAAAATCATAGAAGAAAACTTCCCTAACCTAAAAAAAGAGATACCCATAGGCATACAAGAAGCCTACAGAACACTAAATAGATTGGATCAGAAAAAACAAATCTGTCACAAAATAATCAAAACACCAAATACACAAAAGAAAGACAGAATATTAAAAAGCAGTAAGGGAAAAAGGTCAAGTAACATATAAAGGCAGAACTATCAGAATCACACCAGACTTTTCTCCAGAGACTATGAAAGCCAGAAGATCCTGGACAGATGTCATACAGACCCTAAGAGAACATAAATGCCAGCCAAGGTTACTGTATCCTGCAAAACTCTCAATCAACATAGATGGAGAAACCAAGATATTCCATGACAAAACCAAATTTACACAATATCTTTCTACAAATCCAGCACTACAAAGGATAATAAATGGTAAAGCCCAACAAAAGGAGGCAAGCTACACCCTAGAAAAAGCAAAAAAGTAATCGTCTTGGCAACAAAACAAAGAGAAGAAAAGCACAAAAACATAACCACACATCCAAATATGAATATAACAGGAAGCAATAATCACTATTCCTTACTATCTCTCAACATCAATGGGCTCAACTCCCCAATAAAAAGACATAGATTAACAAAATGGATACGCAACGAGGACCCTGCATTCTGCTGCCTACAGGAAACACACCTCAGAAACAAAGACAGACACTACCTCAGAGTGAAAGGCTAGAAAACAACTTACCAAGCAAATGGTCAGAAGAAGCAAGCTGGAGTAGCCATTCTAATATCAAATAAAATCAGATTTCAACTAAAAGTCATCAAAAAAGATAAGGAAGGACACTTCATATTCATCAAAGGAAAAATCCACCACGATGAACTCTCAATCCTAAATATCTATGCCCCAAATACAAGGGCAACTACATACGTAAAAGAAACTTTACTAAAGCTCAAAACACACATTGCACCTCACACAATAATACCAGGAGATTTCAACACCCCACTCTCATCAATGGACAAATCATGGAAACAGAAATTAAACAGAGACATAGAAAGAGTAAGAGAAGTCATGAGCCAAATGGACTTAACAGATATTTATAGAACATTCTATCCTAAAGCAAAAGGATATACATTCTTCTCAGCTCCTCATGGTACTTTCTCTAAAATTGACCATATAATTGGTCAAAAAACAGGCCTCAACAGGTACAGAAATATAGAAATAATCCCATGCGTGCTATAAGACCACCACTGCCTAAAGCTGGTCTTCAATGACAATGAGGGAAGAACATACAAATATACGTGGAAGTTGAACAGTGCTCTAGTCAACATAACCTGGTCAAGGAAGAAATAAAGAAAGAAATTAAAGACTTCTTAGAATAGAAAATGAAGGTACAACCTACCCAAACTTATGGGACACAATGAAAGCTGTGCTAAGAGGAAAACTCATAGTTCTGAGTGTCTGCAGAAAGAAACAGGAAAGAGCATATGTCAGCAGCTTGACAGCACACCTAAAAGCTCTAGAACAAAATGAAGCAAATACACCCAGGAGGAGTAGAAGGCAGGAAATAATCAAACTCAGAGCTGAAATCAGCCAAGTAGAAACAGAAAGGACCATAGAAAGAATCAACAGAACCAAAAGTTGGTTCTTTGAGAAAATCAACAAGATAGATAAACCCTTAGCCAGACTAACGAGAGGACACAGAGAGTGTGTCCAAATAACAAAATCAGAAATGAAAAGGGAGACAAAACTACAGATTCAGAAGAAATTTAAAAAATCATCAGATGTTACTATAAAAGTCTATATTCAACAAAACTTGAAAATCTGCAGGAAATGGACAATATCCTAGACAGATACGAGGTACCGAAGTTAAATCAGGAACAGATAAACCAGATAAACAACCCCATAACCCCTAAGCAAATAGAAGCAGTCATTAAAGGTCTCCCAACCAAAAAGAGCCCAGGTCCAGTCGGGTTTAGTGCAGAATTCTATCAGACCTTCATAGAAGACCTCATACCAATACTATCCAAACTATTCAGCAAAATTGAAACAGATGGAGCACTACCGAATTCCTTCTATGAAGCCACAATTACTTTTATACCTAAACCACACAAAGACCCAACAAAGAAAGAGAACTTCAGACCAACTTCCCTTATGAATATCGACGCAAAAATACTCAATAAAATCCTGGCAAACCGAATCCAAGAGCACATCAAAACAATCATCCACCATGATCAAGTAGGCTTCATCCCAGACATGCAGGGATGGTTTAATATACAGAAAACCATCAACGTGATCCATTATATAAACAAACTGAAAGAACAAAACCACATGATCATTTCATTAGATGCTGAGAAAGCATTTGACAAAATTCAATACCCCTTCATGATAAAAGTCCTGGAAAGAATAGGAATTCAAGGCCCATACCTAAACATACTAAAAGCCATATACAGCAAACCAGTTGCTAACATTAAACTAAATGGAGAGAAACTTGAAGCAATCCCACTAAAATCAGGGACTAAACAAGGCTGCCCACTCTCTCCCTACTTATTCAATATAGTTCTTGAAGTTCTAGCCAGAGCAATCAGACAACAAAAGGAAATCAAGGGATACAGATTGGTAAAGAAAAAGTCAAAATATCACTATTTGCAGATGATATAATAGTATATTTAAGTGATCCCAAAAGTTCCACCAGAAAACTACTAAAGCTGATAAACAACTTCAACAAAGTGGCTGGGTATAAAATTAACTCAAATAAATCAGTAGCCTTCCTCTACACAAAAGAGAAACAAGCCAAAAAAGTAATTAGGGAAACGACACCCTTCATAATAGAGCCAAACAATATAAAGTACCTTGGTGTGTCTTTAACCAAGCAAGTAAAAGATCTGTACATTAAGAAATTCAAGACTCTGTAGAAAGAAATTGAAGAAGACCTCAGAAGATGGAAAGATCTCCCATGCTTATGGATTGGCAGGATCAGTATAGTAAAAATGGCCATTTTACCAAAGCGATCTACAGATTCAATGCAATCCCCATCAAAATACCAATTAAGTTCTTCAAAGAGTTAGACAGAACAATTTGCAAATTAATCTGGAATAAAAAACACCCTAGATAGCTAAAACTATCCTCAACAATAAAAGGACTTCAGGGGGAATCACTATCCCTGATCTCAAGCAGCATTACAGAGCAATAGTGATAAAAACTGCATGGTATTGGCACACATACAGACAGATAGACCAATGGAACAGAATTGAAGACCCAGAAATGAACCCACACACCTATGGGCACTTGATTTTTGACAAAGGAGCCAAAACCATCAAATGGAAAAAAGATAGCATTTCAAGCAAATGGTGCTGGTTCAACTGGAGGTCAACATGTAGAAGAATGCAGATCGATCCATGCTTATCACCCTGTACAAAGCTTAAGTCTAAGTTAATCAAGGACCTCCACATTAAACCAGATATATTCAAACTAATAGAAGACAAACTAGGGCAGCATCTCAAACACATGGGCACTGGAAAAAAATTCCTGAACAAAACACCAATGGCTTATGCTCTAAGATCAGGAATGGACAAATGGGATCACATAAAACTGCAAAGCTTTTGTAAGGCAAAGGACACTGTGGTTAGGACAAAACGGCAACCAACAGAATGGGAAAAGATCTTTACAAATCCTACAACAGATAGAGGCCTTAGATCCAAAATATACAAAGAACTCAAGAAGTTAGACCGCAGGGAGACAAATAACCCTATTAAAAAATGGGGTTCAGAACTAAACAAAGAATTCACAGCTGAGGAATGCCTAATGGCTGAGAAACACCTAAAGAAATGTTCAACATCTTTAGTCATAAGGGAAAATCAAATCAAAACAACCCTGAGATTTCACCTCACACCAGTGAGAATTGCTAAGATCAAAAACTCAGGTGACAGCAAATGCTGGCGAGGATGTGGAGAAAGAGGAACACTCCTCCATTGTTGGTGGGATTGCAGACTGGTAAAAACACTCTGGAAATCAGTCTAGAGGTTCCTCAGAAAATTGGACATTGAACTATCTGAGTATCCAGCTATACCTCTCTTGGGCATATATCCAAAAGATGCCCAAACATATAAAAAAGACACGTGCTCCACTATGTTCATCGCAGCCTTATTTATAATAGCCAGAAGCTGGAAAGAACCCAGATGCCCTTCAACAGAGGAATGTATACAGAAAATGTGGTACATCTACACAATGGAATATTACTCAGTTATCAAAACAATGCCTTAATGAAATTCATAGGCAAATGGTTGGAACTGGAAAATATCATCCTGAGTGACGTAACCCAATCACAGAAAAAGACACATGGTATGCACTCATTGATAAGTGACTATTAGCCCAAATGCTTGAATTACCCTAGATGCACAGAACACATGAAACTCAATACGGATGATCAAAATGTGAATGCTTCACTCCTTCTTTAAAAGGGGAACAAGAATACCCTTGGCAGGGAATAGACAGGCATAGATTAAATCAGAGACAGAAGGAACACCATTCAGAGACTGCCCAACATGTGGCCTATCCATATACAGCCACCCAATTAGACAAGATGGCTGAAGCAAAGAATTGCTGGCAGACAGGAGCCGGATGTAGATCTCTCCTGAGAGACACAGCCTGAATACAGCAAATACAGAGGTGAATTCAAGCAGCAAACCACTGAACCGAGAATAGGACCCCCGTTGAAGGAATCAGAGAAAGAACTGGAAGAGCTTGAAGGGGCTCTAGACATCATATGAACAACATTCCAAGCAACCAGAGCTTCCAGGAACTAAGCCATTACCTAAAGACTATACATAGACTGACCCTGGACTCTGACCTCCTAGGTAGCAATGAATATCCTATTAAGATCACCAGTGGAAGGGGAAGCCTAAGACTGAACCCCCAGTGAACGGGATTTTAGGGGGGAGGGCGGCAATGGGGGGAGGATGGGGAGGGGAACACCCATAAAGAAGGGGGGGGAGGGGTTAGGGGGATGTTGGACCGGAAACCGCGAAAGGGAATAACACTCGAAATGTAGATAAGAAATACTTAACTTAATAAAAAAAAGTAATAAAAAAATAGAAACAGGAGGAACATTACATAATACATTCTTGAAGCAAATGGCTTTGTAAAAGCAAGGAATGTTCTCTCTGTGAACCTATGTTTGAGTAGTAAATAAGGTTCATTACTTTGTAAGGGTGAAAAAATTCTATTGTATACATTTATATATACAGTGTGTATGGTTATGAGTATACCTTTGTGTTTATAATTTTACTGTTCATGTACTGATTGATATATAGATTTTTCTTTGCTTACAAAAAATATATGACAATAAAAATCATATTCTTAACAAAAAAAGTAAACTTTGATATAACCAATAGAAATAGCGAAATATAAATTAATTAAATTAGGGCAAAAGTATCTTTCTCAAAATTTTAGCCTAACTTGCAGAAAATAGACTCTTGAGATTTATACCTGATGCTTGCGTCAAACCTTTGCTTCTTTACTGTTTTCAGGAAATTAATTTTCTGTGCTGGGAATCATTTCAGCCCTGCAGGTTCTTTCAAGTTTTGTCCATAGCCATTGCATATTTTAATGCATTGTTTTTAAGCTTCCAAAATATTCTTTCATGAAGTTAGTTGTTGGAGAGTGAAACCAGAAGCCAAGTGTTTTATTTCTTCAGATTTATAACTATTAGAACCACCAAGTCATGCTGGTACAAAGGAAATCAAAGTCTCACTGGTTTATTTTTTTAAACAAGCCCTCCCTAGGATTTTTCTGGAAATAAGTAATGTATATTCTGAAACAGCTTATTTTAGCTCATGGAGCAGAAATAAGCAGATGAATGGCCACCAGCTTGGGCATGGGGTTAGTTTGGGAATCTAAAAGTCAAATCTAAGGGTTGGGGATTTAGCTCAGTGGTAGAGCGCTTGCCTAGCAAGCGCAAGGCCCTGCGTTCGGTCCTCAGCTCTGGGAAGAAAAAAAAAAGTATTAAAAGTCAAATCTAGCAGGAACACATCAAACTCTTATTAATCTTGGGGAAGCCAAAGGCACTGAATTTTAATAGTTGGAAGTGCATTTGTCTTTAGTTGAAGTGGAATCCTGCTTCTACCATGTTCAGCTTTCAAAAAAGCATTTCATCTAATTAAAGGAAAGAACTTGAACGATGATTGCTCTTAGTTTGTAGCATTCAACAATAATGTGTGAGCTCCAAGAAGTTGTTTTAACTTCATTACTCTCTCTTGTTTTTGCTCTAGCTTTGGCTCTTACTCTCTGTGTGCATGTGCGTGCATGTGTATGTGTATGGTGTGTGTTTATCTTTGCAGGGAGAAAAAGAAAACAAGGTTTTCCTCTTTGGCAGGTGGCACTGATCTGTTTTGAACAGTCTGAATTTATATGATGAAGGAGACAGATTGTCGGCTTAGATGCTTTAAAAAATCAGTGTTAAGACCTGTGATTGGGTTGGGTATGAGAGAAGCTCCAAATTTCATGTGTGTGTGTGTGTGTGTGTGTGTGTGTGTGTGTGTGCACATATGCCTGTGTGTTTGTGTGTAAAAGGTAGAGGTTAGACCTATGCGCCATGGGACACATGAAGAGAATGTGGAGATAAGGAGATGTCACTGTGAATGGGCTCTATTCTTCCATCTTCATATTGGGTCCTTCTAGTCAACTCAGGTTGCCAATCTCAGACAGCAAATATTATCCAGTGAGCCATCACCTATGCCCTCAGCTCATTTAAGACAAATTTCTCAAGGTTAGATTTCACCAAAACACCTGGGTAGGGCTAACTAGAGAGACCCTGGGTTTATCCTGGCTCTGCCTTACCAGTGATGGGATTCATGTGTATTTCAGTGTCTCTGGCTTTTTTATGTGGGTTGATCAAATGCAAGTCCAAGGAATTAGAAGGCAAGTATTTACCCAAAGTCTCTCCCCCTCAGTACTAACTCTAGCTTACTTTCCAGTACAAGTTCAGAAAGATACAGAACTCACAGGAGTGTGTTATTATTCCATAAATGTTACTGTCATCTATTGCCTGTGATATCAATCCTGTGATAATAAGAAATTAGACAAGAGTCTAAAAGCTAGAAATAAAAGAATCTTAAAAGTTTTCTTCAAATATCAGTTAAAATGATCATGAGAAACAACTAAAACCCAAGACTATATCCCAACCAAACAAACAAAAAAAAAAAGAAAGAAAAACAAAAACAAAAAAACAAATTCTGACTTATTGTCAGAACACAAACTTAACATTCAAATTTTAATCTGAATACTGCCTGTGAGATACTGAGATCACTGAGGATTTGATAATCTTAGAAGATTAATCCTTACCACAAGCAAACTAATTCTTACCACATATTGAGAATTGGTTCTAATGCTTTATCTTTTTTCAACTCCCAAAAGTCTTGCTCCAGGCCTGACAGTCCCTGCCCCCATCTACCTTTGATTGATAATAAAGAATTGCCAAACAGACAATGGCTGGGCAAAGAGATGGGTGGAAGTATTAGAAGGCTTGGGCAAGAGTTGGAGAGGAAAGAAGGGGAAGATTTGTCATGAAGGCGAAGGAGAAGGATCAGATTTAAGAGCCACAGGAGAGAAAGCATCCTACAATGTATGTGGAAAGGGAATGTGGCCATGGGTAGGAGTTGGAGCCTGCCAAGGAGGTAACAGGGAAGCTAAGAAAAATATAGTTTAGTAGTTGGTAAGCCAGAAATACTGGAGGGAAATGTATGCTAGCCATGGGGAGCATTAGAAATGTCCAACTACTGAGGTAGTCAAGGCGTATCAAAATTAGCTGGCATTTGTGTCTTTCATTTAGGAATCCAGAGAGCTCTTGGGCAGATGCAGAGTGCTTGTGACCTTCTGGGAGCCAAAGCAGATTGACTAATTAACTGGTATAACCACACTCTAAGACTGTGGGGTTAAACGGATCTCTACAATTACTGTGGCAGACATGGAATGGCCATTCATTCCCAAATTGTGTTCACATTGACACAGGTTAGAACAACATGTCAAGGCCTAGACTGATGGCTCAATAGTTAAGAGCACTGTCTGATCTGCCAAAGGATCTGAGTTCAATTTCCAGCAACCGCATGGTGGCTCAGAGACATCTGTAACGGGATCCAATATCCTCTTCTGGTATACATAAAGATAGCATACTCAAATACATAAGTTAAATAAATAAATCTAAAAGAAATAAAGGAAGAAAGAATGAAAAAAGAAAGAAAAAAGAAAGAAAGGAGAGAAAGAAAAAAGAAAGGAAAGAAAGAAAAGAAGAAGAAAGAAAGAAAGAAAGAAAGAGAGAGAGAGAGAGAGCAAGCAAGCAAGCAAGCAAACAGGCAAGCAAGCAGGCAAGAAAGAAAGGAGGATATGGGAAGTCTGAGAGCCTTACAAGGCAAGCATAAGGTATGAAAGAGGATAATGGCCCATTGTCCCACCAGAGTAATTGAATTTTATGACCTGATGACCAAGTCAGGGAACTCTGGGGAAGTCTGGTGAATCCAAAATTACTGAGATGGTGCACGTTTTGCTACAGAGATCACCAATAAAGATGTCAAAAGCAATTAAAAACAATAATGCAAAACCCATTAACATATAACCTTGAGCATTTACACTTTCTACTAAAACTAAAAAATTCCCTTCATATATTCACTTTACATCTTTATTTACTAAAACATTCCTCTTTTCTGTCTTCTTCATGTATATATGCTGTGTAAATATGAATGTTTGCTTGATCTCATACATGTGTGGATGCACATGACTTTGTATGCTGATATATGTAGGCCTAGAGGTTGATGATGGGAGTCCTCTTTCCTTTCTCTTCCATCCTTTTCTTTGAGACAGTTCTCTCAGTGGAATACAGAGGTCATCAACACCATTGGTCTTACTAGCCAGTTTGCTCCAGATAACTGCTCATTCTGTCTTCTCTTGCTGGACTTACAGGTGATTCACTGTATCTAACCTCGTGGGTTCTGGGGATTTCAATTCTCTTCCTCATGCGCATATGTAAATGCTTAACTTCTGTAGCATCTCCCAGTTCTAAATTTCTTTAACTTTAATTTTGTCTCAAACTACATTCAGGTAAATGTAAAAATGTGTGAATTTTATCTTTGACATATTGATTGAGAGACACCATAATTCTGAACACATATATTGTAAATTCTTGAAGTCATGCTGTCCCCTAGATGCCAAAACTCACCTATCCTTTCTCTGACTGCCTGCTTGTACTAATCTCACTTTAATGAACCTCATTGATGATGCCTCTCAGTAAATCTCCAATGCTAATTCATCTTGGAATTCCCTAAAATTCTCTCCTTCCCTGACGTCACAGCATGAGTTTTTATCTGATAAGAGATCTTCATGGGGAAGGAAACTCATCTGGCTGCTAGTGGAGAAGCAGAGACCTGTACAAACAGGGGCTGTGCCATTATTGCGAGTGGTAAGATTGTCTGACTACCACCAGCATGCTCAGTCCACTTCTATAAATGAATTATATCAAGAATAGCATAAGATCCAATGCAACACAGTACTCACATTAACAGACAAATGGAAGGGGGAGGCATAAGATTGTTCAACAGGTATGGATGCTTGCTGCTTAAACAGATGACCTGAATTTGCTTCCTAGATTACCAGACAGGAGAGAAATGTGTTTAGTAGAAAGAGAAACATCAGTAAAGTTGTTTAGCATATTCAGCAGCAGAGGTGGTGAGAGGAATGGATCCTGGAGAAGATGCACAGGAAGAAAACTGTAAGTCATAAACACAGCAAAACAAACAGAGCAAAACCAAAGGAGCAAAACAAACACAAAACCAGCACAGATAGCAGGAACAGTGTGAGACAGTAGGACTCCAGAACTCATTTTGCATGTGTGCTTTCTGAGATGTTCTCTGGACATAGAGGGAGGAAGGGACTTACAGAGGGAGGGAAGGAGGAATGGAGTGAGGGAGGGAGGGAGGGCTAGCGGTTATGTGGCATGTGTCTGGTCTGAGCATCTCTGGGAATCTGTACATGGCACAGAATTAATATTAATTAAACACATCCACTACTCTGGCAAGTGCTGGCTTACTGGTAAAGTATATACCATATATACATGAGAACCTGAGTTACGATCTCCAGAATCCACTGAAAACTAGAGAGGGCAGTGAACACATACAATCCTAGGTGTTTGAGACAAAGAATTCAAGTAAAGACAGAAAGATCCCTAGAAACTTATGGGCAGGCTACACACACACACACACACACACACACACACACACACACACACACACACACACACTGTCCAGTACAAGCCAGTAATTGTTCATACCTTTATACATTTGTCCTTCTCAGAAATTTCCCCAATTTTAATCTAAAATCAAATCTAGGAATAACGCGTGCCATTTAGGTAGTTGAGGCAGAATTGATTCAGGCTTGCTTTATTTCAGATCCTCAGTTCTCCCGACATACTTACTAACAGAAATCTTTGCAGCTGATTTTTGGGAAAAAAGATATCTGAGAGTTGCTTGGTGTGAAGGAAGCCTGTTCTGAAGCACTGAACATCCTAACCCAGGAGTCATTTCACTATAGAGATTGATGCACAGTTTCTGTTCCTACACAGTTAACTCATGTCTCCTAATAATGGTATGTGGAACAAGGGCACTGTTCTCATGCCATTAGCATTTGTTGTGCTTTGGGAGAACTAGCCTAGCACACGGCAATATGTCCTATGCCTAGAGGCATGGGATGTGGGCAGAGGAGAGCTGAGCATGAAACTATTGAGGAGAAGGAGACCAGCAAATGGAGGATTGAAGGATGTAGCAAGCTATCTTAGAGGTATATAATTTTCACTCTCAGGATTGTTCAAACAAGAACTTATGTTATTATTATTACTATGTGAAAACTTAAAATTATTTTAAGAAATAAGAAGGGTGCTTTTAGATCAAGCCTAGTGTGCGGCCCAGGCTAGTCTCAGACTGAAGGGTTTATGTGATTCCAACATCTCAGTAGCCAAGTGTGTTGATGATATATTTTCCTCTTAACTCAGCTGTGCAAACATTTTGGGAATAGTTAATACCATGGTGAAATATTACAATACAGTCTGAGTTAAAAAACATTAATATAAATAGTTACAAATAAAAAATATTTAGCAAATATAAAAGGCTTTACTAACATATGTGTAAATGAGGAATATACTTGTGTGGTATGTGTGCATATTTATACATATACAGTAAATGTATATAACCACAGATATACATTTATATACATATATTTATGCCCATGCCATATTTATATGTAAGATACTTAAGCATATATCAAGAAAGAATTAACTTAAAAGCCAATTTACAGTGTATGATTTAAACATGAAGTTACTCTTATTTTGAAACAATCAAAATATGAAGTTACACATTTTGTTAAAAAGTATAATTTATACATTTCTAAAGTGAGCATTGTTAGTTTTACAAGCAAATAAATATGTCTCTATTTTATGAGTTCTTAAAAGTTAATAATTACTCAAAACAAGTAGCGGAGTAGTAATATCCAAGTTACTGTTTCTTATCTTCATAATTGTGGCTCTCCACTATATAGCCTTTAAAAATATATGTTGTAAAGATGTAGAAATTTTGAAAAATATAAAGCAAATGAGAATATATTTATCAAATTCTGATAAAGAAAATTAAAGATGTAAATAAATCTAGAACTTCAAGCACTTTAATATAATTGAAAGGCATTGACCATGCTCAAGTTCTCATCTTCAAAGACATTAGTAAGCATCCTTTTATAGGTGTATGGTCACGTGTGTTTGGAGATACATATGTATATGCGTGCATGTAAATGCCGAAGGTTAGCCTTATTCTTCTTAATCTCTCTACACTGTACCCCTCACTGCAGGGGTGTGTAATAGCTTCATTTTGGATGCTGTAATAAAATATTCCTAAAAGAGACTGAGGGGAGGCAGGCCCTTATTTTATCTTGTAATTCCAGGTTACAGACTTTCATTGTGGGGCAGTCAAGGCAGAAACCTCAACTAACTAGTCCTATCCCATCCACAGAAGAGAGAAATGAATACATGCATGCTCACATGTTTGCACTCTACTCAGTTCCTCCAGTCATACTTCAGGCCCCATGCCAATGGAGTGATGCCAGCATAGTATGATGGGTGCTTTCACATGATTTCATTTACAGTCTACCATAAACATGGTCACATAACAAACATAGGTCAACAGTAACCTTGCCACTCTACCCTGGTGAGGGTCAACTGTGTCCTGTTGATGATTGAAGTTTGCTCTCATGTAAGGTCTCTCAGGTTAACTCACTGCTCACTAGTACAGTTGGGGTTTCTCTTATGAAAACTGGAAGTCCAATGGAGGTGACATGCCTGCTTTGCCTTTACATATGTCCTAGTAGAAAGCACTTGGTACTTGTACAGCAGGTACTGGAAACTCTGAGACCCTCCTTAGTACTGGCTTTATCATCTCAAATAAAAAATGGACAAACCTTTAGACTGCAAAGTTGACCACAAGAGACTCTGGCTTTGGCTTAAGTGAGGGAGGGAGACAAATTGTTGCTATTGTTGAGAAAAACTTGGCTAAATTTGGCTGACAGAAAGGTTTTCTGTATCATTTCTTCAGAGAAACCTGCCGCAGTATTTGCTATTCATCCTAGAAAAGCTTGACCTTCACCTTAAGACATGGCAAGGAGACCTGCGCCTTAGCTCTACCAGACAGTACCCTGGGGATACAATCCGTTTCTATCATCTGAGCTGGGGAAGGTTGAGAGTCTGCAACAAAGCTGCATGCATAGCTCTGTCCTGAGAGCCTTTCTAGTTATCCGAGAGAGCGGGGTGGCAGAGCTCCTTATACTGAATCCAGCCCATTATTCAGTGTTCTTTTGTATTCCCCAGCATCTGTCTCCATACATTCACTGGTTTCTTATCTAGAGAAGAGCTTAGACTAGCTGCATGCTGAGACTCTGCCATACCAACTCGGCAGGTAAAAGAAAACAAGGGCTCTGCTATGAATCCCTTGCACACCATGCATTGTGTATTCAGTGGCTAGCAGAAATTACTCTTCATTTTTTCATCTGTCCTTGCTCAAGGAGATGCATTTGTCAGACCAGTGAGCAGCGGAAGATAATTCAAAAAAAGGTCACCAGGACATCTGAATGTACCCAATGGAAGCAACCTTTTATATAACTCTATGCTATTTAGAAAAGCAATGTGCTCCTTTCTATCTGGATGACAGCTAAGGGGTGTTATTATCATAGTTCTCAGCAATTCGGGAATGAAAAATATCGAACTTTGTTGTGGCACAAAGGAGATTGTCATGGGAGTAAAGGAGCTCCTCAAATGGCTGATAGATCAGAATGGGGCTACTAACACCCAATGGTTATTATATTAAAAGTATACCTCTTCTGCTCAGGCAGATCAGGGTAACTGATGAAATGTCATGTAGGAGTAAGGGACAAAGGCTGGGCTCTATGCACACTGACTTTCTGATTTTCTGTTATTCCATAATTATCTATCTCAAAGATTATGTCCTATACTTGTTTCTCCTATTCCTCTTCTCCTGCTACCAATCCTTTATCCTCTGTGGCCCTTCTCTCATCACTCTTCACCATGGAGACCTGAAGGCCAGTCCCATGATGTATAAAAGGTTAGAGAGTTCACTCTGATCAGTGTCAATCCCTTCTCTGACCCCGGTAAAGCAGGCTATCAGGGTGAAGTTTTACCTACAGACTCCTAAGAAGAACCCTACCCTTTACTGGGCAATGGACATTCAGAGCTAAAGAACCCTAACCTGATTTTCCCACAATGGCAAAGGATACCTCTGTGTGATTTAATGGCACCATCTCACTGACATCCCTGGGCGCCACTCATTTGAGAAACGTCTGCACACAATGCTAATATTGGCAAGGCTAATATTGGAAGATTCACTCAGGTACTAAATGATGCCAAATGAACAAGTCAAACCATACTGGACTTCTTCCAAGGCAATAACCTGAGAGGAAAACCAAGGACATGTCAGTGCCTGAAGCAGAAATGAAGCCCATGCCATTCTAGAGGGCAAGAGGAAAGCCTGAAGAAATGTAAGGCCTGCTCTGAAAGTGGGTTCCACTAAAACTGTCTGTATGCTGCATGCCTCAAATGACTCCTTTACTTCTCATCTTCAGATTGTATCCCCACCCCCATGTACTTCTGCTTTATCGTTATTCAAATGGTAGCATACAACCTATTTACATGAGGTCGCTGAAGTCATTTCCTGGATTTTGAGACATGTATACTCCCTGTATAAGCTTTGCCCACTACTCTTTGCATAGCTATAACAGCAAAGAGCAACTATGGGTGCCATGGAAAGGGTTGGTGTTTGACTCCAGTGTTCCCAGCTTCTAGAATCAGGCTTTGCTGCATTCACAATGCTCCCTTCACATTAGCTGTTCAATCACTTGGAACATAAGTCCTGGAGAGCTCTGCCACCATTCTCCATTATTAATATGGATAGATTGAAAAACAAGGAGAAGTAATCAAGTGCCTTATTTTTATTGTAGAATCATAATAGTTCTTATGGGCTTGAGTACATGATATTAAAAAATAGAGTTTCCTAGTTGAATATTAGTGTTTTAATAAGAAAAGAGAACCCCAATGTCCCACAGTCCATACAGAAGGAAGAGGAAGAGGCCATATGATGTTTTTGTTCATGCATGTGGAAGAAATGGTGAGTGTCCTAGTATAATTTCTGTCATTTTGACATGTATCATGACCAAAAGTGACCAACAGCACCTTGGGCAAGGAAAGAGTGTACTATAGTTTATATTTTCAGGTCACAGTCCATTAACTATGAAAGAGAGAATAGGAGCTGAAGCAGAAAAAATGAAGTAGTTCTGTTTACTGGCTTGCTCCCTGGTTCATGCTCAGCCTATTCCTTTACATAGCTCTGACATATCTGCCTAGGGATAAGGTCACTGACAGTGTAAGGGGCCCTACATCATCAAACATCAGTCCAGACAATATGTCATAGACATGACCACTGGCCAAACTGTTTGGTACAATTCTTCTGATTAAGGTCCTCCTTCCCATTGCCTCGAAGTTGTGGCAAGTTGATGATAAAACTAACAAACAAAAATTAT
This sequence comes from Rattus rattus, assembly GCF_011064425.1. Classification (NCBI taxonomy): domain Eukaryota; kingdom Metazoa; phylum Chordata; class Mammalia; order Rodentia; family Muridae; genus Rattus; species Rattus rattus. Next base: position 78,112,889 of record NC_046163.1, read on the forward strand.
AGACTGTGCATTCAATATTTCCTGTCCAATGGGAAAGACACCTTGTGAAGTAATGAACAGATGAGGTTATGGTTGGCAGGTAAGATCCAAAGGATGGCACTTATAGACTCTGTGTTGAGTGATGGTATTCAGATGTACTGTGTGCATGCTGGGAAGTCAGGTGGAGCAGTCTTGGAAATTTCCATACTTTCAAAGTGCTGTTATTGTAAAAATTTTCTGGAGAGCCATGGATTTTTATCTTTGTCAGATATGACACAAATTACAGACCAAAAATATGATTCAACCAAAGACAGGCACTTTAGTGAGGTTACTTCTTGGAGAACAGAAGACTCAGGAAGCTACATCGACAAAAAGCCCACCCAGCATGAACAGTGACTCTCCAAAACTAGGTACACTATGCAACCTGAAGACAAGCCATAAGTAAAGAACATTTTTTCCCTCTGGTTCTGCTACTGTTTATGTAACCCTGAGTAGAGGCCCCTGTAAATCTGGTCAGTTTCAAGAGGCTTCTTTAGCATGGTGAATTTCATTTGTATTTTGAGTCTTAGGACACTGCTTTCTCTCCTCAAGAGGAGGGTTTAAATTAGCAGGGTTAATTACATGGTATATTTCTTCAAACATTAGTTTATACCTCAAATTCAGGGTTCACTAATATATGTTATACAAGTGCTTAGTTTGTGGTTATGCTTTGGATATGTTTTGTGTGTGACCAACTGTCCCTGTCATTATAGACTTAGTCTACTAGGCCTGAAGAGTGACTGTGAAATCTTTAAGATATGGAGGCTAATAGGCTGCTCATGACTTTGAAAGTGGCAATATATTACTCTGTGGGCTTTGAAATTTCAAAAGAGGAGTGTTCTGAAGCTGCAAAACTGACCTGGAGGTGTTGCATAATATGCAAAGAAATCCTGACCAGACTTTATCATTGTAACTAAAACCTCTTTACAAAATTTGCCTGCACCACCTATTTTGCTGTAGAGTCAAAAAAGCTGACTACTACAGCTTGGGTTTGAGTAAGAAATAAGCTTAATTAAGTGATAATAATTCCCAAAGCTACTGCCATTTGTTTACACTCATTTTAATAATAAAAGCTGGTGTGTCTATGATATCTGCATGAATGAGTGATTTCAGTTGCTTTCTCTTTATATTCTTTCTTCTCTCTGAGCAAGTCAAATCTAAAAATGAAATAGCTAGAGACATCAGAATTAGATCAAAGGATTGTCTCTTCAGTCCCTATCTTCCTCTTACCAAGCCCAGATGATATTGGTCTACATTCTCTACTGTCTTCTCAGTGTTGTATGAATGAATTTTTTTTGATAATTAAACAAACAAACCCACCCTGAGTAATTTGGGTGAAAGTTAAGTGACTTTATGCTTACCAAAATTGAGACCTAAGAACCAAACCAACTGTTGTGAGGTAGTTGGTAGAACAAGTTTTCTCTTCTGCCCAACCATTTTCAGAACAATATGGACTATTTGTTTGTTAACTCATAGTGCCACTGCCACTTCAGGAAATGATCAGGGTTCTGTATTCCCAAGAGTGAGAAATATAAACACAGAGTTCCAGATTTTGGTTCCTGAAAATTGTAATGGGAAACTGAGGAGAATGAAGCCAATTGTCCCACATTAGGCAATAAGTAGATATACATCAGAACACAGTGCTGTTTTAATTCCTTGAAATAGGGCTTGGATGATATCTAAGTGGACAAAGCACTAGCTTTACAAAAAATACAACCAAAGTTTGGTTCCCCAGAATTAATGTAAACCAAAAGGAAACATGGTGATGTGTATTTATAATGCTATCATTAGTGAGAGACAAGCCATGCAGATCACTGGGACTGACTGAATTGATGTTTTCAGATCACTGAAAGCCTGGCTCAAAAACCAAGTTCAGATGTATCCCAAATGACATATAACCTCCACTCACATGCACTTAAGTTTACAGACAAATGCATTCATACATACATAGACACCTGTAAACACACACTTTGGATTTACATTAACAAACACACATTTAGCTGTTCACAGATGCAGATCTAAATCCTCATAACCAGTTTTATTCAGTTAGTGTTTTGCCACTATTACATCAAGGCATTAATGTATTCTGATGACATATCTAGATAAAATCACATAATGCAACCATTAAAATTAGGATAGAGTCACATAGAGTCATCTTGCCTGGGTTTATAATGCTCTTTTAAAATGTTACACTATTTTTCATAATTTTAATGCTTTTCTTGATTCTTCTCTATGTTATTTTTTTTAATACATGTGTTTTAATTCCCTGGTTTGCCCCTAACCATTTGAGGTATTTCTTTTTATTGATAATGACTTTTTTGTTTGTTCTGTTTTGACTTGCTTTTCTTTTCTTAAAAAAAATAAAACCCAAATTTTAGGTATCAGCAATCAGCATATAAATAAGTTGGTTTTCTGGAGTGTCAGCTTTCAAAGCATTAGATTATAGTTACATCCTGGAGTTCATGTCTATATAAGCTTCCTTGGAACCATCTAATGGGGACATAAGGTACTATCTGTTCTCCTGAGAGGGTCAGACTTGAGAGAGAATGCATTGTAATGAAAGATTTTCTTCATACAAAGTCTGCTATTTTCTCTTTATGCCCTTGGGGAAAAATGTGACAAAAATACATGATTTTGTTTGGTAATTTTATGCAGTACTGAAAAAAGTGAGAAATTACTTTAAAATAGTTTTGTACTTGAAAACTTCAAAAGATAAGGAAATTTAAAATTACAAAATTAAGCTGGAGAGTGAAGTGTTAACAGTGTCAAACCAACAATAGAATGCTAGCCTACATGGAACTGTAGAATCCATCTCTGCCCCCTCGACCCATGTTTTAACTTCTTCTGGTTCAAGAATACAGTCTCATGTGGAAATGTATCATAGACAACTCCTCCTTCCAGTTATTAAGAACAATTTTTAACTGAAATATATACAGTTACATCAACATTTGAACTTTACAGTGAAGGCTTTATGAGGTATTAGTCATGTGTCTTAAGCACCTGTCATATAGATTTAGAGTGAATTATTTGGATGAAATTAGATATGTGAAGAATAATTTATGAAATTAAATGTGCTATATTGAAGTGCTCAAGGGAAACAAATACAGGATACGTGTTCTTTACTGTGAAAGTGAACAATGTATTTCTCTGTGGGCTTTGAATTCACAAGGGAGGAGTGTTAAAAAGTGCAATGATGACTCCACATCCCCTATTCCCTCAGGCCACACTCATGTAGGTATTCTGACATTCCTACAATTCAATAGGATATATAGAATTATGGAAGGAAATGGTCTATGAGCAATCGTATAGGAGAATGCTAGGATTCAGTTACTTGAATTTACAAAGCCCATACTAACTGCACCTTTCTAGCCCGAATCAAAAGTGGAAAACCAGCATTCACCATTCTCTAGTTCCCAATAATGGATGCATCCAGCTCCCTCCTGCTTCTGATACTACCACCCTCTGATTGACATTTCCTCCAACTATAAACCAAAACAAACCATCCCTCCCTTGGGTTTCTTTTGTTAGATGCTGTGTCACAGAAAACAGAAAGGTAACTGATACAGAGTCCACTGTAAAAAGAAGAGGCTTTTACACTCACTAATACTGCAGGCAAGATAGGTACATAAATATATTGACAGTGTATTGTGTAGAGTTCACATAGTGAATTAATAGGTTCTGCTGCCTCACCTATAGCTGTTTTCTATATTCCTCAATTCCACAACATTCTCTCTCTCTCTCTCTCTCTCTCTCTCTCTCTCTCTCTCTCTGTTACACACAAACACACACACACACACACGTAAAGAACTCAGTGACATCTGGACCTGATTTTCATTTCTATCTTGGAAAAGGTGAGAAAGAGATGTAGAGGAAGTCTGTGGAAGGAGTAAAGCAATAGATGGAATTTGCCAGGAAATTCGAGATCCTATAGGCCATCTAGCTGTCCTAGGAGAGAGCATCTTTGCTTAGCCAAAAACTCAAATCATTCTTAAAGTTGTGCTATTACAAGGAAAAATTCCTCTGAAATTGCAGTTGAGGGAGCTCCATCTTTGGATGGCTCTTGCTAATTAAATTGAATTATTGGAACAAAGATAGAGATACACAGGCATGCAAAATAAGTAAGACAAATGAGGGATGAGAGGCCATTAGCCAAAGATCAGTCACACAAAACCTTCACTACTAAGTGTAAGCTAATCAGTGGTTAAGAGTCCTTCTTACATCTAGAGCATGAAAGCTCACCCTCACTCTGCTGGAGGTTCCAATGTAAATGAATGTGACTAGCTCCAAGCTTTAGATAATTAAACATGATTTAGACTCTCCCTGGCTCTAATGAGAACTGCATATAATTATTATTATAAAATCTCCCACATGACAATTTAATCAGGATTATAGCACAATCATTTAAACAAAGCAACAGTCTGGGTAATTCAATCCACGTAGTGTTTACAGAAGCACAGATGTTAAGCCACAGTACTGGGGGAAGTGGAAACACAAAAGGTGCATCTCAGATTAAACAATTAGCCATTTTTATTTTTGTTTTGTTGGGAATCATTAGCATCCATACATCCATACTCCAGCAAGAAATGCTTTGTGGGACTTGGAAGTTCAGAGAGTGCCACATTCGGATCATGATCTCTCTCTCTCTCTCTCTCTCTCTCTCTCTCTCTCTCTCTCTCTCTCTGTGTGTGTGTGTGTGTGTGTGTGTGTGTGTGTGTGTGTTTGTGTGTGTGTGTGTGTCTTTCTCTGTTAGTGTCTCTGTCTCTGTTTTCTTTCTATCCTTCCCCTCTGTTTCTCTCTCTCTCTCTCTCTCTCTCTCTCTCTCTGTGTGTGTGTGTGTGTGTGTGTGTGTGTGTGTGTGTGTGTGTGTGTTTAAGTCCCAGGTGTGTCTTCGACTCCCCCTTATGAGTACTGTTATTGTAGGTTTATACTAACTCACTTGCATTTTGGTTATGGCTTTTAAAGGATGAAACCCAGGTCACGTTTGCACAGTGAATACTTTTCCAAGTGAGACTTCATTCCCACCTTTCTTGCATTGGATCCTATTTCCACATTCCTAGTCTTCTGCAAACCTAATAGTTCACATAGGCAAGTCTGGAGGCTGAGAGATCTAGGAAGTCCTAGGGAAGCGATGGACACTGCACTGCAGTGAAGGGGGTGCATGGGCAGCATGCAACTAGCCAGTCTCTCCACTGTCCCTTAATATTTAGACTTTTACCAGAAAGGTGGATTTAAAATGGTTAAATCAAGAGTGACATATTTCCTTTTAATGACTATCAATAAACTACCAATGGATTATAATTTGGAAACTTTAATTTTGAATTATAAACATTTTCAGATTAAGTATCAGAATCCTTCTGATACAGAAGGAAATAGACAGATAGATGGTGGCTGAACAGATATGTAATGAGAGAGAGACATACACAGAGAGAGATTATATGTGATTTTTGTCAGTGAATACTGGATTTTAACACCAATGATTTGTATGTGTGGAGTAAACTAAAGTATAATACCAATGGTTGTGCTTGTGATAGAATTGATTCAGCAAGGATCATTCCTGGAGCTAAGTTAATGGACTTTCCCCTTCTGATTGTGTCCTGCCATTTCTCTAGGTCTGGTAACATAAAAAGCCTGAAAGAGAAGTTTTAGAAACATGTTACTCATGCACTCAGGAATTATATCCTCAATAGAAATGCATCTCAGGTTAATGGAGGTACACCATGGTGCAGTATTAATTAGTTGGTTGCATCATTACTCCTCAACATTGAGTGTATGTAGACATGCAAAATATTCTACTTAATAAGTACATTTCATATAATAATGAAAAGCACAAATTCTTATGATATGAAAAAATAGTGGGCTGGGAAGATGGCTCAATGAATGAAGCACTTCCCACACAAGGATGATGAGTAGACTTTAGATTCTCAGATCAGGAATAATACATGATGAGTGTGGGAGTCCCACCTCTAAGAGTTTCTGCAGCACGATGGATGGTTAGCCTGAAGACACTGTGAGCTCTGGGATAAAATGAATGACCTTGTCCAAATGAATAAGGTGAAGAGCAATTAAGAGAGATTCCTGATATTAATTTCTGGATTGTATAAGCTCATTTGCATGCTAACATACATGTGAAGTGCTCTATATGCATACACATATACATCACATTTTCACACACAGAAAGGTGAATAAATATTAAAAATTAAATTGGAGCAGAGATTAAGCATTAGTCCAAATTTCCAGCAAGTACTTTATCACGTTCTCTGTTTCTTTCATGCCTTTACACATAATTTAATTCTTGGAAGAATATATGAGCTACACAATATTGCACATACTTTTGTTTCAGAAAAGAATATGGTCCCCAGGGGCTTTAGTGACAGAAAAAGACCAAGGAAACTGAATATGCAAACTGGGATTTAAAGTGATGTGATGTCTGACTAAAGTCACATCAAGTCTTTTCCTAGAAAAAAAGTGGCTGCTCTGTTAACCTCATTATACAATGGCTCCTTACATTTCTTTACAGAGTGTGTACATTTCACAGTTGAAGGTCAGCCCCTCATGCATATCAGATAGATGTTAATCAGCTCAAGAAAGATTGTGGATCAACTTCTTCTCTGTAAGTTACCATATTCCTATTCTGTCTGTCAAGATGTTGTTATCCCTCTTCTGGTGTTACCCAGAAGATAGAACTACAGGCTGCTTCTGCACCCACTATGATAAAGTCTAGTCTTTACTTTTGTGTGGGAAATATTCTACCTGTTGAATACTTGAATATAGGAAGAAGAGTTGATGAAAAGAATGTTTTCAGAGGGAGAAGAAAGTGCGGGTTATTCACAGGAAGTCATGGTATGAATGTATGAAACTATAAATAATTGTTTTTTAATGAAAGCACCTGAAAAGATGACTCAACAGTAAAGATAGACTACTATCCTCCTTGAGAGGATCAACTTTAATTCCTATCATATACATCGAAGCTTACACTTATCTGTAATTCCAGCTCCTGAGAGCCCAGTGCTCTATTATGGCCTCTGTCAGCATGAGGCATGCATGTTGTGCTCATTCATACATGATGGCAAGCATTGATTCATATAAAATGAGAATAATAAAAACCATTTTTAAAAAACCCAGATGAATGCAGTGAACCTATTTTATTTTATTTTATTTTCTTCATTTGTACAGTTCATTAGGTGAGTACCAAACCAGTGTGGGGGAGATGAATCATCAAAACAATGACAACACCATCATCATCATCATCATCATCATCATCATCATCATCATCATCATCATCAACAACAACAACAACAATAACACAAAGCAAATACAAATTCAGAAATCAGGTTTAAAAGTCTATAAATGAGTAGTACTAAGATGTACATGCTTTTATTGAATGAATTTCAAAGAAAAAAGGTGAGTCATTGTCATAGCTATTGTGCTTTTGATGTGGAGACACCAAGACCAAAACAATTTATGAAAGAAAACATTTAATTGGACCTTGCTTAATAGTTTCAGAGGACTACTCCATGAGTATCATGGTGGGTAGAATGGGAATAGGCAGACATGCATCACACGGGTACAATAGCTGAATTCTTGCATTAATCTGCAAATTTTAGGTGAAGGGAGAGATTGAGATTGGATCTGATGTGTGCTTTTTTAAACCTTATACCCTACCCCTTAGGGAGCGAAGGCCTTCAACAAGGCTAAACTTTTAATCTCTTCTAAACATTTCCACAAGCACGGAAGCAAACATTCAAATATATGAGCCTCAGACAAAGTTCTCATTTAATTCACCACAGTCATATAAATTAGCTTTACTTTAAACATTTCTTACTTAAGAGAAACCTATATTTAACTTTTTAGTATTATAAAATTATAAGGAATGCTTAGGCAGATAACTACCTTGGTGAGCTGATTTCAAAGATTAAGAATTGAGAAATATATTACAAAAGCCCAATGTTATTTAAGAAATGTTAAATTAAGAAATTTGTGTCCCAATCACAGAAAAAACACACATGGTATGCACTCATTGATAAGTGGATATTAGCCCAAATGCTCGAATTACCCTAGCTGCACAGAACATATGAAACTTAAGAAGGATGACCAAAATGTGAATGCTTCACTCCTTCTTTAATAGGGGAACAAGAATACCTGTGGGAGGGAATAGGGAGTCAAAGTTTAGAACAGAAGCTGAAGGAACACCCATTCAGAGACTGCCCCACATGTGTCCCATACATATACAGACACCAAACTAGATAAGATGGATGAAGCAAAGAAGTGCAGGCTGACAGAACCAGATGTAGATCTCTCCTGAGACACACAGCCAGAATACTGTAAATACATAGGCAAATGTCAGCAGCAAACCACTGAACTGAGAATGTGACCTCCGTTGAAGGAATGAGAGAAAGGACTGAAAGAGCTTGAAGGGGCTTGAGATCCCATATGAACAACAATGCCAACCAACCAGAGCTTCCAGGGAATAAGACACCACCCAAAGACTATGTCCAATTTTCTGAGGAACCTCCAGACTGATTACCAGAATGGTTATACCAGTCTGCAATCCCACCAACAATGGAGCAGTGTTCATCTTTCTCTACATCCTTGCCAGCATCTCTTGTCAATGGAGTTTTTGATCTTAGCCATTCTGACTGGTGTGAGGTGGAATCTCAAAGTTGTTTTGATTTGCATTTCCCTTATGACTAAAGGTGTTGAACATTTCTTAAGGTTCCTCTCAGCCATTCAGCATTCCTCAGCTTTGAATTATTTGTTTATCTCTGAAACCCATTTTTTAATACGGTTATTTGTCTTCCTGCTGTCTAACCTTGTGTGTTCTTTGTATTTTTTTGATATAAAACTTCTATCAGTTGTAGGATTGGTAAAGGTCTTTTCCCAATCTGTTGGCTGTCCTTTTGTCCTAACAGTTTCTTTTGCCTTACTGAAGCTTTGCAGTTTCATGAGATCCCATTTGTTGATTCTTGATCTTAGAACTGTTGTAAAAACATTAATAAACTGATATATTAATCTTACTCATTTTGCAGTTGGTTATCATCTAACCATGCCTGGCAGCAGCACATTTCTATGGTCTATGTTTTCTTTCCTAAAAATTGTTTCCTCTGATCTTAGTGTTTGGTATAAAGTTGGTTATGCTTTTAGCATAGCATCACTAATTCGTTTTGCAGGTGGTTCACAGAAACCTCTTGGAAAACTGACAAGATATACATTCTCTAAGAAAACATGTAGATATAAAATATACCACATTGGCCAGAAATATCCAAAGCCTTCTGTTCTCTATTTTAATAGTCTGTCAATAATGATGGTTATTTATAGATCCCAAAGATTCAAAATGTGAGAAATGTAGAACTTAACTGAGGGCCTGACTCTGCAGGAGCAATGCTAATTATAATCATGTATGTCAACAGCTTACCATTTTTACCTAATTACCATGCTTCAAAACTACATCATGTATATCATTAGTTGAATGTCAAATTAACTCTGTTGTAAGCTTTATTTGATTAGACCACTATTCTCCACACCTGCATGCTCAGTTTTATAGGTTGTTGCTTTTGTGTCATGGTCAATTGATGTTAACATTCAAAAAAAAAAGTGGAGCCAGCAAACACCAAGCAGACTAGAACTAGATTATGCAGAATCTACCTAATACCTGTCTTTCAAATGTCAAATATATCACAGAATGCCACCTATGAGCTGTGAAAGAAGAAATAGTCACTTTCTCCAACCCCTTTGTTTCCTAGAGAAAGAAATTAGAACACAGTGAGGGTAAATAATTTCAGCAATGGCCAAAGAGTTGGTCATGGAGAAAACTGGCACAAAATTTCAATTAGTCTTTCCACTGAGTAAGACCAAGGTTTGGCAAATTATGACCTAAAGGTAAAATGTCAACTGCTACCTATATTTGCAATGAGAGTTTGACTGGGGTGGCCATGCACTTATGAATTTACACACTGTGTAGTTTGCTGATCTAACAGAAAATTTGAGTAACGGTGACAAAAACCATATGGCTAAAAAAGCCAAGCGTCTTTACTGTCTGGCCCTTTGCAGAAAATTTCTCACCTCTGCTTAAAAAATAGGAATAACTCCCAATGCCAACTCACAAACTGATATAGCTGCAAACTTTCCATTATCAATTGAATAAAATAAACATCAAATTACAATGCATGTATTCTATTAGCAATGCTAATGATATATATAATATTTCCATGTATATTATATATATATATACATTAGATATATTAAATTACTATATATAACAATATACAAATATAACTTCAGTTTTATATATAAATACATATATAATCATTATATATATATATATATATGTTGGTGGTGTGACTAAATCTGGAAAAAAATTGTTAAAACTGAGAAAATTAGACTGTTTCTTAAAAATCACATCAAGCACATTCTCTCCCTCAAGTTTTCTACAACTATTACAGAGTTGTTTTGTAAGGAAGACATATTTAGGGTTTACAAGATAAATTGGTTTATGAAGTGCTCGCTGTGCAAGCGTATTAGTTTGAAATCTGTAGCCTGGCAATACATGCATATAATAACTATGCTGTGGAGATGAAGACACAAGGATCCTTGAGAATTGGTGGCCATTTTGACCAAGTGAATTGGTATGCTCCAGGTTCAAAGAGAGATCCTGTTTAGAAGAATAAGGTAGAGTGGAATTACAGAAGTCATACACTATTGACCATTGGCATCCATGAGCCCATGTGCACCTGTGTTAATACATAAAATCCATGTATATAAATGCCTATAAGAAAGACATGTTAGTAGTGAACAATAAGACTTCCCTGATTCAAAAGATCTTACTGTTCCATTCACAATGCATAAGCAATCTGTAACCTAGCATACCACAGCCAAAAGGTACTGTTCACTTTAACCTCAAAATGAGGGTTGCATTTTGTGTTTTATACAGTGGTATACCTTAACAAGGGGGATTTTACCTAGTTATTGGACAGGTTACAAAAACTAAAGAGTTATATTTGTAACATATTTTACTATTAGTTAAGTTAAACACAAGTAAAATATTATTTTAACGTAAGAAATAACTGGCTGAAAAGTATCAATATTTTTTAAGCATGTCAACATGACTGTCACAAACAAGCCAATAACTGGTACTATAAACACCCTCTACTCTTGATGGTATGGATGATGCTCTCTAAAGGATACATGGAGTCAGAAGAAAACCAAGCTAGTTATTATAAAGAGGATAGGAAACCCCTCATCTCAAACAGTATAAAAGGAACATCATCTCTCAGAGTCCTCAGTTACCAGTATTTCAGCTATAATGTTAAGAATAAATTATATCAATACTTCCTCATGACCATTTTCTCCATCTTTCCCTTCTCTAAGTTGCCCAGATTGATTCTATGGCAATACTTAATAGAAGGAAATGTTGTGTTTATTCCCCCAAACAATATTTAAAAGTGCTACACTTTGGTGGAGATTTATCATAATCCTTTGACAATTTTAAGCTTTTGGATCCCTGACTTTAAAGGGGACAATGGAATGAGGAACCCCCATCCTGAAACACTCAAACAGGCAGTGTATGCAGAGCAGTAGTGGCAGCAACCTTGGCTGGAACTCCTAAATCACAAGCAAAAATAAAACTTAGGTCTTCATAATTTGATACTACCTGATATTTAGAGTAGAGACATCCTCTTTCTTCTAAAAGGAACTGCAATGTCAAATTTTACCTGTACTATAACAATATAAAAAACAAGTATTCATCAAAGGGTATATTTAGTAAAAGTACAAAGTTGATAGCCATTTAAAAGAAAAGGTAAATTAGAGTAGGAAAACCAAGCAACAAAAGGGTAGGAAATCATCTCCTAGAGGTCAACCTATCTCTTTAGAGCCCTTTCAGATTTGATCATGATACTTATATCTCTGAATCCAATTTTGAAATTAATATCACTGATCATGGCATTGTGCTCCACAAAGTTGTATTATATTATCTGGTGTGAATTTGCCTCTGCATAGAACTTCCTTTAGGGGCACCTTGCAGTTGGGTCCCTTTTCTGTGCACTGTGGGAAAATATGGCATGATCACTAGCTCCAGAGATGCGTAATATCTCCCATTTAGAGGAGACCCTGTTCTCCGCTTTAAATTGGCAATAGACTTAGTCATAGTTATATACTTACTTATAGAAATAAAATGAAAAGTATTCTCCCTGAATTTCCATAGTCATTAAACCTTTTCTCTTATAAGTCAGTTTATTGATTTTGCTTTCAATTTTTGAATACTGAAAATTTATTTTTCTAAGTAATCTTATTAAAGACAATAAAATTTAAGTGGGTCAATCATTACTATTACACACAGACACATACACACACACATATACATAATTCATGTAACATCTGATTTTATATGTATTTTAATGTAGAGACACAGAGATTCTATTGAGAATATTACAGGAATAAAGTGGTATTGAAAAACTCAAATATGGTTAAAATTGTTTGAATCAAGTATTGCTCTTCACTTTTCTCCTTGACTAAGACACGGTTTCTTGTTTTCACAGCTGGTATGCCAGGCTGGCTGACAAGAAGCAGTTAAAGGAGATGAGAGTCTTTCTAAGTGTAAAACAGAAGGTCAAGTTGAGGCATTACTTCTGTCTTTGAATATATAAGGGGTAGTCATGTACGAAATGGATTAGACTCAATGTGTATTGTTCAAAACTGCAGAATGAGGGTGACTGTTACAAGGCTCAAGATGGTTTGATTCAGCCTGAGAAAAATAACACTGGAACAATTAATGCTGTCAGAGAAGAAAACGGTTTGCTTCTTAAAATATCAGAGTTGTCTCATGAACAATTCCTAAGAGAAGCCTGAATGGCCATGTGTCAAAGATATTGTAGAGCAAATGAATGCATTCATCAAACAAAAGCAGTGTTTCTTGGCCCAGACTATCCATTGCAATCATGAGGTCAGTTTGTACTGACCTCATAATTTCTTACACCTAAAGTCCATCTGTGAAATACATTTTGGAGATATGCAGTGGAATCATGATTTATATTTAAAGTTTTCAAGCTGATTGTCATATGCAGCCCAGTAAACCCATTTAGTTCTTACAATTTATCTTACTGCTTAATCAAAGTCAGTGTCTTTATGTGCTTTCTATTGATGCGACATAAAATGATGGCTGTAAGCAACTTGGAGAGGAAATGTTGTTTTCCACTTTACAGATTAAAATCTATTGAAGACAACAGAGTGAAAACTCAAGGCAGAAAGTCAGGGAGGTATCCTGGAAGCAGAAACTGAAGCAGAGGCCATGCAGGGAAGCTTCTCACTGACTTGCTACTTATGGCTTACTTAACTATGTAAGTGCCCAGGGGTAGCACCACTCACAGTGGACCAGATCCTGCCCCATTACACATTAATCCAGAAAATAGTCAGACTAATTTGATGGAGGCAATTTCTTAATTAAATCCCCAATATTAGATCGCTCTACCTTATGGCAAATTGGCGGAAAACAAGCCAACACAGATATGTACAAGAAGAGGTTCTTTGAGTTAGAATGAGGCAGACCTCTGTTATGTATGTAGAAGTTTCGACAACTGTCAACACAAGATGTTCCACAGCAGCCCCTACAGATCTCACATGCAGAATTTTCTTATAGCCATGGAGGACTCTACCATAGGATGGCAGGGAAAAGGCAGAGTGATTGTTCCTTAGAAGAATTATTCAGCCAGAGACTGACAGAAGCATTGTGACTCAGGCATGACTGTGACATTGTGAACTGTGTATTCTACAGTGGTCCTCTGCATTCCTACACAGGATCACTTAAACTCTAAATCCATTTGCTAATATGTGGTCTCTACTACTGTTCCTTTTAACTCCAGGACAAGTTTGTTACACTTCAATATTGAATGTGCTAGGAAATTTCATACCAAATAGAGAATAATTAGACCACGTTCAATGGAGAGAACCCACAATATAACAAGAGACTGCACATGAACATAAATGATAAACAGAATTTTAGTAACCATTCATAGGAGAATATTGAAAATAAGAGTATATGATCTATGATTTTGTCAACTTGACTGAATGAATCAACATGCCCCCTAAGGAGCATTGTGACTCAGGCATGGCTGTGACACTGTGGACATTGTAAACAGGCATGTTGATGAGGGATTTTGTGCATTAAGTTAAGTGTCAGGACTCTTTCTATATGTAGGTAACCCAATGTTATGGGCTGGGGTGCCTTAGAGTGAATATAAAGGAGAAATGTAGCTGAGTACTTTCACTCATTTTTCTCTGCATCTTGATTCTGAATCAACATGGCTAATTACATCATAACCATGTTTCTATGGCTTTCCCTCCATGATGACCTATGCTCTCTAAAATCTTTAAATTGCTTTTGTCAGGGATTTCAACACAATAGCAAAAAAGTAACTAATAACCTTAAGGATTTACTTGCTACACAGAATATCTGCATCTCCATAAATGCATTCAGCAAAATCTAATATCCATTGTGATGCTGTTGGCAGACAGCAATTGGAAGGGGATTACGAAACATAAATAGCTTATCAAGAACAGGTTTAGAGCTTATAGTGCAGAATGCACAAGGATTTCCCTTGTGAGGGTACACTGAGAAAATGTATACAAATAAGGAACAAACCCTCATCAGATGAAGAGTGAGCTTTTGACTTGATCTTGGACCTCCAATCTCTGTAGTTATGAGATATAGGATTAGAGAGTACAAAAGTGTTTATCAGTCAGGTGTGAAGATCTGATTTTGGTCCTCTGAAATCAGGCAAATGATGCAAGCATTGTGGCACAAGCTTATCATGCCAGCAGTGGGGAGGCTGATAGGGATATTTCTGAGGCTCTTTAGCCAGCAGCCTAGCATAATGATCAATCCCAGACCTGTGAAAGACCTGTCCAAAAGGGACAGCATCTTGAGAAAAAGTATCTGAAATTGAGATCTTACATGCACATACACGTATAAACATAGCCTCCCAACTACAGAAGTAACACACACACACACACACACACACACACACACACACACACCACACTCAGACACACACACAAATGCATGCATGAGCACACACAGAGAGGATTATAAGAAATAGTTGTTTTTTCCTTTAATTTATTTATTTATGTACTTTATGCCCCATTAACAGTGTCCCTCTCTTCCCACTCCCTCCCCCATAGACATTTCTCCTATCACTACCTTCCCTTTTCTTCTGAGGAGGGGAAGGTCCCCACTAGATATGATCTCACCCTGCACCTCAAGCTACTGCAGAGTACCAGGCACTCCTCTCTCATTGAGGTCTGACAAGGCTGTCCAGATAGAGAATAGGATCTAGAGGCAGGCTACAGAGTCAAGGTAAGCCCCTGCTCCAGTTTCTGGAGGAACTGCATGAAGACCAATTTGCATATCTACTACATATATGCTGGGGGCCTATGTCCAGAGCATGAATGTTCTTAGGTTGGTGGTTCAGAATCTGGAGACATACAAAGGTCCAGTTTAGCTGACTCTTGGGTTTCCTTGTAAAGTACCTGTGCCCTCCAGGTTCCTCAGTCCTTCTCTTCTGGAAGTCTCCTTGAGTTCGATCTAGTGTTTTACTCTGAATCTGTGCATCTGTTTCAGTCACCTGCTGTGTGGAGCCTCTTCAAGAAGAGTTATGCTTTGTCTCTCAGGAGAGATCTACATCCGGTTCCTGTCGGCCTGCACTTCTTTGCTTCATCCATTTTGTCTAGTTTGATGGCTATATATGTATGGGCCACATATGGGGCAGGCTCTGAATGGGTGTTCCTTCTGCCTTTGTTCTAAACTTTGACTTCCTATTCCCTGCCAAGGGTATTCTTGTTTCCCTTATAAAGATGGAGTGAAGCATTCACATTTTGGTCATCCTTCTTGAGATTCATGTGTTCTATGCATCTAGGGTAATTCGAGCATTTGGGCTAATATCCACTTATCAATAAGTGCATACCATGCGTGCTTTTCTGTGATTGGGTTACCTCACTCAGGACGATATTTTCCAGTTCCATCCATTTGCCTATGAATTTCATAAAGTCATTGTCTTTGATAGCTGAGTAATATTCCATTGTGTAGATGTACCACATTTTCTGTATTCATTAAACCACTGAACTGAGAATGACACCCCTGTTGAAGGAATCTTAGAAAGGACTGAAAGGTCTTGAAGAGGCTTGAGACCCCATATGAACAACAATGCCAACCAACCAGAGTTTCCAGGGACTAAGCCACTACCCAAAGACCATACATGGATTGACCCTGGGCTCCAACCTCATAGGTAGCAATGAATAGCCTAGTAAGCGCACCAGTGGAAGGGGAAGCCCTTGGTCCTGCCAAAACTGAACCCCCAGTGAACATGATTGTTGGGGGTAGGGTGGTAATCGGGGGAGGATGAGGAGGGGAACACCCACAAAGAAGGGGAGGGGGAGAGGCTACGGGGATGTTGGCCTGGAAAGCGCGAAAGGGAATAAAAATCCAAATGTAAATAAAAATACCCAAGTTAATAAAGATGAAAAAAAAAAAAAACAGTTATGCTAGTCTCCCTTTTCTATAAGCACAACAGGGTATCATTAATAGTGTCAGATATTGGTTCTTGTACATGGGATACATCTCAAGTTGAGTTGCCCATTGGTTGGCAATTTTCTCTGTCTCTGCTCCATCCTTGTCCTTGCACTTATTGGAAAAATATTGGATTGAAGCTTTTTGGATGGGTAGGTATCCTTATCCTTCCACAGGGTGGACTGCCTGGCTACAGGAGAACATTTCAGACTCTCTATCTTTCATTGCCAGGAGTCCTAGCTTGAGTGGCTCTCATAGAGTCCCTGGAGCCTCTCCTGTAGCAATTATCTAGCTTCTCCTAGATATGCTATACTCCCCTACTGCTATCAATTTCTGTTCACTCTCCTGCCACCTCTCCTTACATCTGATTCCCCACCTGCACCCTAGGATTGCTAAAATAATCATGTACAATAATAGAATTTGTGGAGGTATCACCATCCTTGATCTCAAGCTCCTCTAAAAAATAATAGTAATTAAAATTGCATGGCATTGCTATTAAAACAGTTAGGTTGATGAACAGAATTGAATGAATGACTCTGAAATAATCCCGTAAACTTATGAACACTAGATTTTTTATGAAGAAGCCCAAACCATACAATAGAAAACAGAAAGCTTCTTTAACAAATGGTGCTGGTCTAAATGGATGTCTCAATGTAAGAGAATATAAATAGATCCATATTTATAACCCTGCACAAAACTCAAGTCCAAATGGATCAAATAACTCATCGTAATACTGGAAGCATTAATCTAATGGAAGAGAAAATGTGGAACAGTTAAATAACAAGAAGGGACTAAGGATAGGATACTTGACTCTCGCTCAGAAGAGGAAAGAAAATTGTCATTGGAGGTAGATGGAGGAAGGGAACTGAGTGGAAGAGGAGATAAAAAGGGAATGGAGTGAGGGGGCAACTCAAAGTATGGCCTGTGTTTACTCAGAGGTCTTGACCTTGTACTATGCCTTAACTTTCATGATGCCTTGTGCTATTGAGTGTACTTCTGGATACATAGTGGACTGTAGAACAAATATAGAGTATTACTTGCATATATCATGCATTAAATCAGCAGTAGAATTTTATTTTGCTACTTCCTGAAGTATTCTCGGACAATGTACAGAGACTTAAGAAAATAGAAGAACTCTGATAGCTTTTCTGTAAATGTACTCATAAGTAGACACTAGACTATAATCAGGCAAATATGTAGTGAGATTATCTTAGAAATTTGGAATTCCACTTAACATGGAGCAATATATACATCCTTCTTTTAACAATTTATTTGGAAACCTAGGACTCTCTTCTGTACACAAACCCTTGTTCTATCAGTACACTTAGTAGCCTATAAGCTACATGAACACTGAACTTTGAAAAATGTCTTCTCTTCCAACTATCACAAGAACTTTTCATGAACCATTTCAATTCAAATGTATTCCAGATCACATCCAGCTGTGGAGAGGATCATTGATCTAGCCAACATTAAGTTTGAATGCATGGTAAAATGTAGCAAACTTTGTTCTCTGGGTAAACTACTAGAGAGAATCATGTTTTGACCATATCTAATTAAACATTAATATGATAAAAATCAGGTGCATTATAGGAAGGTACATGCACAGTGCATACAGCTTACACAAGTCAAGCCTGTCAAACAGTTGGAAGCTATTCAAAGTATACACCTTGGCAAATGTATTTCTTCCTGAGATTTCCATTAAAGAAGCCCTTGAGTCTTTTGAGTACACTCTTGCTCAGGTGGCATGCTACTGCTTGCACTGTATTTTTGAAATTTGTTTTATTGTTGAGCTGTTTCCTTGCTGCTTTGAAATCTGAGTGTGCCTTTATTCTAATTATCTGAGTAAAGTGCAAGCTCCTGGAAATACCTAGTGTACACAACAGTCAGAGTCAACACAAAAGATACTTGCTTTATCTCATTCTGTTCCACATCCTTGTGTATTAAATGCACTTTTTAATATCCACTAAAGCCTCAGTCAGATTCTATTCAATGAACCAGAGCATTAAAGTTTGTGTCAATTGGATTTCATTTTTCTTTTTTCCTTTTAATTTTAGTTTTCTCTCATTCACTTTGCATCCCATTCACTGCCCTTCTCAAGGTCAACCCCTCCCATAATTCTTCCTTCATCCCCTCTCCCCTTTTCTTCTGAGAGGCCGGGTTCTCTCTGTACCCAACCTGTCACTTTAAGTTCTGTGTGGTTAGGTACTTCCTCTTTCACTTAAGCAAGACAAGGAAGCCTAGCTAGAAGAACATATCCCAAGTAGACACAATAGCCTTTGGAAAAGCTCCTACTCCAGTTGTTTGGGAATCACATGAAGACCAAGCTGCACATTTGCTATATATGTGTGGAGAGGCCTAGGTCAAGCTCATGTCTGTTCTTTGCTTGATAGTTCAGACTCTGAGAGCCCCAAGAGAACAGCTTGGTTAACTCTATTGGTCTTCATGTGGAGTTCCTATCCCCTTTTGGGCTCAGAATCCTTTCTCCTACTCTTCTTTAAGAGTCCCCAATCTCCACGAACTATTTGGTTATGGGTATCTGTATCTGTCTGAGTCTGGATCCTCTCTAAAAAATATTCTCATATCTCCAAGTATAACAGAGAAAGAGACCTGGGACATGGGAGACAACCAATAATCAACTAGGGTGACCTTAGCTGTGACTCACAGCATTCAGGATATAGAATCTGAAGAGCCCACCTCTTTGTAGCCAAACAGAAACCCTAGTGGAGCTATAGAGACATCAACCCACCTGCAAAACTTCCAACCCACAATTTATCCTGTCTACAAGAAATGCAGGCACGGGGGATGGGGAGAGACTGAGAAAATGGCTAATCAAAAATCATCCCAACTCATCCTAAGGGTCAGGACCAATCCCTGACACTGTTAATGATATGTTGTTGGTGGGTTTTCTTAAAGTTGGGATGTATCTGACTGATTCTCTCCATTGCCTTTTAGGAAGTTGCAATTTTCTCAGCAACTCTCAGTGTCTGGTTCTTAGCAGATAATATGTTGCTTTTTTCCTAAAGAAATTTGTACATTTTGTACAAAGGTATATAGTAAAGAAGCAGACTAAACTAACATTAGTTGTTATTGAATCCTGGGTCTGAGAATTTTTGACTCCGGGGACCGAGAGTAAATTGTCATTAATGCAAGGCAATTCCATAGAGCTAGGACATATGCTATCTACTTTGACATTGTAGGCCAGAGTGAAAATGTAATAAATATATTTATCATATATAAAAAGATAATACCATAAACACCTATACATACATACATATTTTGGAATTCTACTGAAATGGATGTACCTTGTGAGGCAGGGCATACAATAGAAATTCACATCACTATAATAATAAATAACATTAAGTGTGGAAATATAGATTTAATTAATAGTCTACTGGGAGACAAAATTAAGGAAGACAAAGTCAGCAACATAGATCTAAAATCACAAAGGATTGAAAACCAGACTTGGATATTAGCCTGGAACTTTGGACTCTAAAGTCATTCCCTTAGATTAGATCTGATAGGATGCTCATAATATTAGCAGAGCCTGTGCAGAGCAAGCTTAGAAAGACATACCTGGACACCGAATGATTCAAATGCATTTCTGTCCCCTGGTGTACCTTGCTCTTAAAATATAGCTCAGATTCCTGGGGTTTACCACAAGGTTCTGTTAATGAGACCCAGCCTAGTTTCCCTTTTATTCTGGATTACAAGACTATTACAATAACCTAGTCACTCTGCACTTACATCACTGTTATCTTTTTATATCAGTTTCAGGTATTATGTTCCTGAGTCCTCTTACAGGAGTTCTGGGAGTATTCAATCACCTTCTAGTAATTTCTTTTCTCTGCATTTTGCCAGCATTTAAGTATATTTGATTCTTTACACAAAATTGCATGTGCATCTCATTTGGGTCCCTTCATCATTCCAAGTCTCTACCGCATACATAGAGATTGGTCCTGTAGCAAGAACTTGATATTCAGTTGAAACTTTAACAAAAGAATGGAATATGGTTACTCACATGTAAATAATGATAACTTGCTTTTCAGCGGCTGGAAAATATAATGTGTGTGTGTATGTGTGTGTGTGTGTGTGTGTATCCATTGAATGTGCATGCTGAGATTCTTATTGCCAAGGTTTACCTCTGGGAGTTAATTACATTATAATGGTAGAGGGAATATGATGAGATTAACATTGTTATAAAAATAGAAGAGAATATTCTCTGACCTGTTTCTCTCTCTTCCTCTCCAGTCTATGAGGTTGCAAATTGCTGACATTAATCTGAAATCAGGAAGTATGTCCCCCACTAGTCTCAGAATCAGGTTACAACTTAAGTTCTAATCCTGAGAGATGACAAATATTTGTTGATTTATCTGTCTGGCCTGTAATACATTTGAAACAAGAAATGCAATTTCTCTAGATTGATTATTACCATTATCCATATTTAAAATTAATTTATATACTGCCAGTTAAAACTGTAGTTTGGCTTTAACTCCGAAGTGATAAAATATATGAATGAACAAAATGAATAAACAGAAGCTGTAAACACACTCCTTGGTTTTACCCAGACCTATGGTTAGGTGAATTTCAAGTCTGAGTTACTTCACCTACTTGATGTAGTTGAGACCTAATAATTAGATTTCTTTTCTTTTCTTTTTTTTTTTTTTTTTTTTTTTTTTTTTTCGAGCTGGGGACCGAACCCAGGGCCTTATGATTGCTAGGCAAGCGCTCTACCACTGAGCTAAATCCCCAACCCGAGACCTAATAATTAGAAACACAAACACATATGCGGGGGCACACACACACACACACACACACACAAACAACACACACACACACACACACACACACACACACACACACACACACACACACACACACACACACACACACACACACACCTCAAACCTAAGACACCAGGCAAGAATTTTACCAATGAGATAACCAGTGGTAAACAACCAAGCTCCAAGTTATAAGGTATTAGAGCAAAATTACACAATTCATCATTTTCTGCATCAAAAATAAATTTCACAGGACTTTATAGAAAGCAAATAGGATCCCAGATATAGAGCTTACTTTTGTGTCAGGAGTCATAACAGGACAAGCAAATAACTAGCAAGTGATCATTCTGAGATGCCCAGCCTCGGTTTATTATATGATCTGCAACTGGTTTGCCCTTATTAAGCAAGGCTGTAAGGAATTCATTTTGGGAAAGATTCCTGCTATTAAAATGCTTTTCCTGTTGTTATTATCAGACATATATAACAATCATTGTGTAATAGCACACCCCTTTGGAACAGATCCCTGCAGACCTACGAAGTTGTACTGTCTCCTAGTGATGCTACACAAATAGATGACTTCTTTAGTCTTAATGAAGATCCTATAAGAATTCCTAAAATTATATCGTTGATTATTAAGTTCTTTTATAGTGGGACTTCTGTTAAGTCTCTCTCTGATAATTAAAACTGCAGTGAGAACTCTGGCAGTCTCCCACGTGTCACCAGTTAATTGCTCTTAATAGTAACCAGACTTTCTCCTACTCAGAACACATTCCAAGAAGTTGTAAAACAATTATCAAGAGTCATAAAAAGAGAACAAATGATTTATTACAGGTGCAAGGACAGAGAATAAGATATTGACTGGGTTTCTCTATACATAACTTCACTAACAACTATGGTTTTAGACCTTCAGTGAACCTGTAGAGCTGACACTGGTGATAACTGTTTAGCCAGATAATTACTCCTTATGGATAGTCAGGTAAACATCCTCAGTTGTAAACTTCTATTTCAATTTATGCTTTGATCTTTCATATGAACTTGTGATGAACTTTGTAACACATGATCATGTACTCTGAAAGCTGTTTAAGTGCAGAGGACAAAGAGAAGAGACACAAAAGGATTGAGACAGAAGGACTGAGAGAGAAGAATTGAATAGAAGGACAGAGAGAGAAGGACTGAGCTGGAGAGGGACTGAGCAGAAGAGTCAGGTTTGAGCTAAGTAGAACTGAGCTAAAAAAGATTTAAGCTGAGAAGAAATGCAGAGAAAAATAACTTAGAGACTGTAAGTAATATAAGAGAGCAATGTGCAGAATGCAGAGGAAAAGAAAAAAGAAGAAGCTGGAGAGAACAGAAGGAGCAGGCAGGACTTTCCTTACCATGGGACAGAACAGGCCATTTCTCAATAGTAAGGCAAGCCTAGTCTTATTTAAAGGAACAAGTCTTTTCTCTTATAAACTTGGGTTTAATTCATTTAGTATTAAAAGTGTAGAGGCTATTTCTTTCTCTATGAAATAAAGATTGGAGCTCATCTTTCATCCAGAACGAGTGAATTCTTTCTACACCGATGCTTGGTCATTTGCTCCATATGCATATGTAAGAATGGATGTCTGTGTAAGTATGTAATTGTGAGAATGTCTGCATATGTGTGTGTGTAAGAATGTAATTGTGAGAATGCATGTAAGCTGGCCCAGCTAAATTTGAGTGGAAATGTATCAATGTACATTTTTTGAATCTGTGTGTGAAATTATATATGTTTATGCATATTTGGCCATGTAAAAGTTTTTCCTTCTGCAAGAGCTATTCACTTCTCTTGGTTCAATAGAAGTTTATTGCTCCAAACTTCCCCCTAGCCTGAAAAGGAAGAAGCATAGGGACAAAAGGGGAAAGGCTCCAGCAATTAATCCTCTACTTTATCTCCTGCTGTTTTAGAATGAGGTGCTAAATGTCAGAGACTCCAGTTTCTGGCCTCAGAGGAACACAGAAGGCTGGTCAGTTACAGTAGCAGAGCATAGTGACTGAGACATAAATAAGTAAATTAGCTACAGTAACATAGTAATTTAAACATAGATAAGTAAACTTTTTGTTATACAGCAACCCTAAGTATCTCGTAAGACAAAGTCTTACCCCCATATCTCGTAAGACAAAGTCTTACCCTCCGCCAATGCTCTTCCCCCTCTGTTGCCTCAAGAAGAACCAACAGGAGAAAGAAGACCAATGTAGGGGCTGGCCGCCGGCACTGTTGATCTTTACTTTCTATAGTATTTTTTAGAACTGTGCACATGGTTGTGAGCCCAGAGATAGAATATAAAGAGGTCAGCAAACAAAGCACATATCATCTACTCTTCTCTTGTTTGAGACACTGTCTTTCCTCTTCACTGTCATGGCCTAGATACTGCTAATTTTATGTAGGGTTAGCACTTCTCACTTTTTGCTTGTTCTCTTAACTCCATGATGCCTTTTAATATGGGGCTTTAGATTCTTCTTTCCTTTTGAAGGAAGACATTTCTTAGTCAGTGTGAAAAACATAGGAAAGCAACCATTCTGAAGGTAAGTGATGAAGTTTATGGACTATCTCGTCATGGTGTTGGCTTCCATTTTCACTATGAGTTAAGCTTGACTGTCCTAAACTACATTGTCTTCTGATAAATGCTATACTCAACTCTCAGCATATTCCTGCTTCTATTGTCTTTTTTATTTTGTTGTAATGAAGAGCAATGAAAAAATAACATCAAAATGAGGCATATTCTTGTCTTCTTAATTTATCACAAATAATATGATAAGAGAATAAAATTTCATGGGAAAATATGGATGGTTCTGGTGAAATTTAATGAAAAAAATTAATAAGGTACCTACAATTTTGATTGTCTATGAAAGCAAGTATTACATATATGCGACTGATATGGAAACACAAACTCACATAGAATATTTGCCCCACATTTAGAAAAATTCAATTCACTTCTTATAAAAATGTAAATGAAACCATTGATAATATTCAGTAAGTTATATAGTCACACTTACTCACATACACATACACTCAAGCACACATGCTTTTACAAGTATGCACACATATATAAACATACATATAAAACATGCACACATACAAACACGTATATAAACGAATACACACCACTTATGTGTGCACACACACACAAATAAAAACATGAATACACTTTAAGACTCTTGCAGCCACAAACACACCTATACACCAGTACACACAAGTAAATACACACCACACACAAACATCATACACACACACACACACACACACACACACACACACACACGCACGCACGCTTTTAGGAAGAGAGAGGGGGGGGATATATACAATTCTAAAATTGCCTGATGACACTAAGATTTGAGGAGATGAGATCATATAGGAACTGCATAAAATCTGTGCACACACTGCTCTGTATTTATATTATATCTAAATTCCATATTAAACCTAACACAATGCAGATGCTCCATAATTCTCTGTTACTGTTAAACAATATTATTCTTTGGAGTAATAGAGAGAAAAACTTTTTAATTCAGAGCTCTCATTTAATGCTTTTCCTTTAAGTTTAAATACACAGATGAAGGTTGAGTTCCTATACTTATTTCTGCATGCATATATGGGTATGCATGTGGTGTCAGGTTCATTATAAGTACTCATTCAGGGCATTTCCATAGTAAGGCATTTTCAGAGTGAACTTTTGATATACATAAATCAAACTTAACCTGGAATATTTAGAACTGTAAGTTTCCAGAAATAATTGAAATGTCTTTTACAAGAGTGTTTTAATTAAAAGTTAAAAATAAAATACCCTAGCTTATTCCTCTATAAAATATAAAATAATGTATGTGGGTAAGTATAATACAGGATTCTTATGGGAGATTTTCATAGAGGAAGAACTATAAATCTTCAATTTATTCAAACCTTTTGCATATGAATTGAATCACTCATGTTGTGAGGATCACAGTGACAGCAATGCCTGGCTTCTCCTGGCATAGTATTTTTTTTTTTTTGACACAATGTCTAAGACCTGTATTCCTCTGATGCTGTATGAACCTCTTGCCCAACTTGGAAGGTGCTATTCTACTTATGATCATCAGAGTAGTACCAGTCCACAACAGGGCTACAGGGCTCAAGGAAAGACATCTATAGAGGAATGCTTAAATAATGCAACATTATTTTCAAGATCATTTCAAACATTATATCAGTTTTGCAACCTTATTTACAATATTTGAGTCTCTATTTCAGAAATCTCAAAAGATTTATGATAAAATTTGGTACAAACTTAACATGAACACTATGTTTTTAGTCACTGATAATTATAATATTTGTATTTCTTATGTAATGTATTCATGCATTTGATTACTGCCTGGAACACTTTAGGGTGGCAGTTAACTTAAAGAATACTATAGGAATACCTGTCATGATTTTTGGAAAACATATCCGACCCTAAGTTTCAAATAAAGAAATTCTCCTTTCTTTTTGCGCATAGCCAAACATTTGATATTTTAAGCTGGCTTTGCATTTGGAATTGTGTTAAACTACATTTATTGTTGTTGTAAAAATATAAAAATAAAAAATTATTGGTTTTCTTTTATCCCGCTAGGTCCACACCGTGGTGTCCCAAGATATCTGCTAGATATTTTGGCAAAAACACATCCCAGCACTGAGGCGGCCCAACTCTCTTGCCATTACACACTTTCCTACACTCAAACCGTCACATAAAAGAACACACAACACAATAACCTTTGACCCAATTGATAAGATATAACTGCCCACTTAAATATACAAAGCCCGGTACCATCCATCCTTTAGGAACATTAATAACAACCTGTAAATACACAGAGCACAATCTTAACATCACTTGCCATGGCTTCTCACCCTCTCCTTTCTCCTGTCTCTTTCTTTCTGTCCTAGTCTCCTCCTCTTTCTTCAAACTTTTCTCCCGCCCATCCTTCCTTCTCCTCCAATGACAGGCCTCCTTCTATCCTGTACCTGTCCCTCACTTGTACTTTACAAATTCAGTGGGGAGAAGGTTCTGGTGAAGTCACCTGACTCCTGAGTAGTGACTAGGCAGCTGTCCTTTGGGCAGTAGAATTAGCATCAAAATACAGATAACTTCAAGGCAAACCACAACAATTTATAGATATCTTTAGATGCAAGTAGCCCACAGACTACGTGTCAGACATGTCTCTGACATTAATCAAAACTAGATTACAATATGCTAAAACAATTGCAATTCTCATCTTGGCATGGTGGTTCACATCTATTATCCTAGTACTGTAGAAGTAGAAGTTGGACAATCAGGAATTTAAGGTCATATTTGATTATGAAGTTAGTTTGTTGGCAGCCTGGACTGGGTGAGATATTCTCTTAGACAAGCAGATAGAAAGGTGGGAGACGAAGAGACAGGCAGGCAGACAGGCAATGAAATGATAGACAGACACTTTTAACTCCTTCCTCCAAGCTCTGAATTCAATACATATGTTTTCAACATCTCCCTATCTTATTCCAGATACTTAGAATATCATCTTAAGTCAAAGAAACAATTAGCAATAATTTATTACGTGGAAAGATAATTTGGTGTTTGGAAAGTTTGCTTTGGGCTTGCTACTCTAGGTCCATGTTCAGCACCCAAAGTTACAGCCAGCTCACCTTACAGTCAAATGTGAGATCCTATGGCAAGGCCTGCTGCATGAGAATAGGACCTTTTGTAGAAGACCTCAATCAATCCAGAACAACACTTATGTATGTGCAAGTTAATGTGTCTTCCTACCATTTCAGTAAATATATTGAATTTATACATCCATTAGAAAAATAAAAATAAATTTCATGAATTTTTCTATTAATTCCTCAATTTTCAAAGGCATTTAAAATTCAAAAGCATAACCTCTTCAAAAATGTTTATATATATGCATATATTATTTAAAATGTGTTTTCAGATTCTATTATATAGATATATTATTTATGGATATAATAATTTTATATTATTTATATATTATATTTATTAAACCACACTCTTTTACCAAGTACAGTTTTGGGTAAAATTTCTAAATACTTCCTTCCATAATTCTGAAATGAACATCTTTACTAGATGAACTCAGCAGATTGTTCTTATATCTGTATTCCTTTATGTGTCATATGTAGTAAGATTAGCTAAAGAAGAGGTGGGCATGGATTTGTGAAAGATTGGTCAGACAGGACGGACAGGAAATGGATAAGAGGGAAAAGGGAGAAGGAAAAGTCATGTGATTATATTTCATATAAAAATACTCATGTCTCCATATCTCCATCTCTTTATGTAGAGTAGAGTGGTAGATGTGGAAATCTTAGCTAAGATATCTAGAGTGCTAAAATCTTTAAAAATAAAAATAAAAAACTACTAAGCAGTTCTGACTTCTCTGTGTCCTACTTTCAGGACTGTCAGGAGGTGTGTGTGTGTGTGTGTGTGTGTGTGTGTGTGTGTGTGTTTGATTTTCTGGTTTGAAACAAAATAAGGGACTTTAGGCATATTTAGCTATCTGAATATTTAGCATCTTGACTTCATATTGACCAGGAAGCTTCCAGAGAAATGCACACTTGTGTCTTGTCTCTATTTTTGGTGTGAGTGTCCAGATCTGCTTCAAATGACTACCTACTTTCTCTGTGTCTCTGATTTCATCTCTTTGTTTGCATTTGTGCTCAGTTTTGCCTTTCCGGCTTCAGCTGGGATGCTCTCAAGAAAAAATAAAATGAAAGGATCTTTTAAAACAAAAATTGCTCCACCGCTGCATCCTGTTATTAACTCTCCTCAACAGCCGTAAGATTTTTTGTCAGTTACATATTATTACAGTTACTATCAACGTGCATCAATTTTCTACCCATCTTATGAAATTCAAAGCTGAAAATCTCATTAAATACTTAAAACATCAAATCTCCCCTGTAATTAATAGCAGTTGTTGGGCACAAATTTTTCAAAAATAGATATTGCTATTCGACAACAGTGCATAATAAAGAGAGACTAAGGGAAATAGGCAATTATAGATGAAAACTATTGTGCAGCTCTTGAGAGAGCATGGAGCATGCTAAAGCCATTTTGTGTGACAAGCATCCTGCCTGTGACTCCTTGTTTTTCAGTTGGAGGAGAAGAGGCTTCCAAAGGATGTCTCTGTTAAGGGTCCATCACAGCGCAGATGTCCCACAGTGTTCAGGAAATCAATCAATGAGATTGTGTGTTAACTGGCAAGGGCATTACTAGAAGGTGGTTTAACATCTTGGATCAGGGTTTTGTACATGCATGTTAAACATTTTATTCTACATCAGTTATATTTGTGAAGAGGAGTAAAGACATGTCTCAGGAAGTAGAGTAAGATTTTTCTGGGGATTCATGAAACCAAGTCTTTCACTTTCAGAACTCCATGAATCTGGCATGATGTTGTACACCTTTGATCCTCACAGTTGTGAGGTAGAGGCGGGAGGTTTAGGAGTTCAATGTTATCCTTCACTACATAGCATATTTGCTGTCGGCCTGAAATTCATAAGAAAGTGCCTAAAAGGTAAAAGGAATGTAAGAATGGCAGGTAAAAGAATGAAAGGAAGGAAGAGACAGAGGGAGGAGAAATGGCTTTGGCTTTGACTTGTTTACTTCTTAAGAGAAGCCAAAACAAGTAAAATAAATCGATAAATACCACACAAATATATTTCCAGGATGCAATAAAGTATGAACAACTTCAGAAATGTACAGGAAGAAAATTTACTTTAGCTCTATGTCAAAGTAAGTTGTAGACCCACAAACTGATAAAGAGGCCAGAGGAAAAGTTTTTCTATGTAGGTGTGTGTGTGTGTGTGTGTGTGTGTGTGTGTGTGTGTGTGTGTGTGTGTGTGTGTGTGTGTATGTGTGTGTGTGTGTGTGTGTGTGCACTCATGTGTGTGTGTATGTGTGTACATTTGTATATATGTATGAGAGGATAGAAAATCATTTCCTCTTGAACTGTTAGCCATTCTAGAGAGCTGATATATAGTAATATAGTAGGGTGAAGTGTGTGTGTGTTTGTGTGTGTGTGTGTGTATGTCTATGTGTATATGTAAGGACTGAGTGTAAAATGGGAGTTCAACAAAATATGGCCTTATATTCAACATTAAAGATATAAAAATAAAATGACTGGGCCACTGTTTTATTTTTCACCAGGCAAATTTAAATAAAATAGTCTCTCTCTAAAATGCAGGGTCTAAACTTTAGATTTAAGTGCTCAGCTCACCTTTCTGGGGTCCAAGTCATCTCATAGTGGAAGCCACAGCCTAAGGCAGCTGAGAGATAAGAAGGGGACATGTAGAAAACCCCTTGGATGGAAAGCACAAGGAGGCCATCTGTGGTCTGTGGAAAAACTCTCACATGTAATTCTCTCTGAGAATTGATCCATTGACATTTATCAAATGACTATCACCTCATAAATATTTCTTTAAAAAAAGCCTCAATAACAAGAAGTAAGCAAGTTTTCATCTCTCAATAGCCTATAGAGGAAGTGGAGTGGGGGAGATCCTGAGTCTTTTCCCTACCCTTTAAAGGCAGTTAATTCCTGTGAGGAGAATATTGTAGTGCAGTAGAGTAATGTAGAATTTTAATGTAACCACTGACACGTTGTCAGTGCTCCAGTGAGCAATCCTAAATAAACTTATTGAGTTACAATATGTGCATTTATGTATACACACACTATCTATATCTATATCTATACTATGAATATTTATAATAAAAATTACCTAAATTATACTTTTTCTAGTTTGATTATATATTATATATAATAAATGTATACAATGTTTTATATATTCACAGTATATGGATATTTATAATATATGTAAAATCAAAGTGGAAAAATCCTAATTGAAGAGAGAAAGGGAATCATCAAGAGTAAGAGAAGGATAACATGCCCAGAGTTGAGTATGAAGAAGATAATACATATTAAAGAACATATAAAAATGATAAAATAAAATACACATATCTAATATATGCTGTCTGATAAATCACTTAAAATGGACTTCTCTCAGAAGCTTTAAAACATTGAACATTTTTTAAATGCTTCTGATAAAAATAAAGTGTTTACAACTGCTATGTAGAATCTGCTGATTAACACTTTATAAACTATCCTATGCTGGCAAAGGTATGTCCTCCTCTCTCAGTGGCATTTTGTTGGTTTTCTGGAGAAGTCACAAAATTAATGCAGGGAAAACAAGCTGCTGCTTCTTATTGAGAGTTTGGGAGTCACTCATCTCTGATTTAAAACAAAAACATCTCTGAGATCTAACATACAAAATATCAGGCTGTTTGGCTTCACATTCTCCTGCCCTTTGTCTTCCACTCCCCATCTATGAAAACAGTTTGGCCTCAAGAAATCTATTTCTTAGCAGGTAAAGGCGCTTACAGCCAAGCCCGACTATTTTCAATCTCCAGAACAGACATCAGAAAATGTGAATACGAAACCAACAAATTGTCGTCTGATTTCTACAAGGCAGTTGTGTAGCGTCACACACACACACACACACACACACACACACACACACACACACAAACACACACACATACAGACAACTTATAAATACAAATAATATTCAACTTTCCTTTTTAAAGTATGTTAATATTTTTGAATACTTTGTTCAAAAATAAAATATGAATGCACTGCTGAAATTATTTATTATTAATAGTAAAACAGCATTGTTCTTATATATAGATCCAAAAGGGTAGGGAAGGCATGAGAAGGGCATGACCTTGGCCTGAATTCTAGGTTTATACACTAGTGCTCTTCTCTACAAATGATTTACTTAATCCAACCCAAATTTGGTGCCCCTAGACAACATTATCTTCCATAAAGTAGCCACTGATTTTCGATATGTGAAGATAATATGTATCCCCAATGTTGTATGCAATATCATCCTTTCCAATACAGGTTCTGTTTCTCTTTCTATATTTCAAATATACACATATGTGTATCATTATGCAGCCTTTAAAAGCATAATTTTGTACCTCCAATTTTCTGTACTGTCTTGTTGCTTTACCATCATTTGCCACTGTAGGACCTAATATTATATCCCTTTTTAAAATCAATCTCTTTCTCTCTCTCTCTCTCTCTCTCTCTCTCTCTCTCTCTCTCTCTCTCTCTCATTTTGTTTTTTTTTGTTTTGTGTGTGTGTGTGTGTGTGTGTGTGTGTGTGTGTGTGTGTGTGTGTGTGTGTGTGTGTGTGTGTGTGTGTGTGTGTCTGTGTAGCTCATGAGACAATCTCAGGTTTATTCATTAAGGGGACTTTGACCTTTTGATCTAGATAGAGTTGATCACTGCTCTGGAAATGCTCTATAGAAGATAGGAGGGCTTAACAGAAATCTCTGGGGATCTGCCTGTCTGGGAGTCACATCTGATCTCGACTGAGATTGTATTCCTGCCCCACCAAAGCAGACTTTTTACATTGGTTCTGGTAATCCAAATTCTGGTCAAGTGTTTTTCTGACTGAGCATCTTCCAACTCTGTTTCTAGCAATCATTTTATATTCATGTGTTATCTGATCCTTAGGATAGCGTAAGCTCACTAAAATTGGAGAATAATTTTAATTCCCTATTGTTTTTCCATTAAAGCCCCAAGTCAACAGTGTTTTTTATGTGATCAGTACATAAGCTTAGATAAATGAATTTTTCTCAGATATTAAACTTCCTCATGAAATTTGTTTTAAAACTATTAAATCTCTGTAAATATATACAAAATCTATTTCACTCTAGCATTGATAGTTGGATGACTTTGCTGGTATTTTCTCACCAAATCTTATGTGTTGGGAAATCCAGCTCCAGTCGGGCCTAATGGGTGATGGTATAATTGATATACTGCTTCCCCATGAATGGATGGATGCCATCATCAGTACGATTGGCTCCTCCTCCTTTTTCTATATGTCTTGGTGCATCTCTATCCTCTGCCTGGAAGGAACACAATGATAGTTCTTGCCAGATGCTTTCCCATGGATCATGCATATTCTTATCCTCAGAAGTCAGTAAAAGAACTTAGCAACATAGAAAATTCAAATAAAAGTAAATTTAAGAAAAAATATTTGAGGTCGTGGAAAGATGGTTAAGTTGATAACAACCATTCAGTACAAACACAAGGATATAAAGTTTTTGTCCCCAGAACTTATGTAAGAAACTGATCATGATAATTTTACACCTATAAACTTTTTGCTAAAGAGGTAGAGACAAGAAGATGTCTAGGCCTCACTGACAAAGAAGTTTAGCCAAATCCCTGAAATTCAAGTCCAGTATGAGATCCTGTGTCCAAAAGGAATATGGACAGCAACATCAGCATGATAACTAGAGCCAACCTTATCTTTTTGCCTCTACATATATGTACACATTTGTGAACCTTGCCTAGTATAAAGGGAAACATGAATACACAGACACTCAACAGCTAGAAAAATAACAAAACAAAAACAAACAAACAACAAAAACACGTGTTGTTTGTACTGATAAGATGATTTCTGAAAAGTGACACATTCTAGATGATATAACAAATAATCCAACTGAGTTAAAGAAGTTTTTTTCTAGCAAGTTACAGTATAAACCTTGTGTTACAGTCTCTCTCACGCATAATCTGTAGTTGATATAATTCCAGATTTCTCATTCTGTCCCAATATTGTGACTTCTTTTTTTTTTTTTTTTTTTTGAGCTGGGGACCAACCCAGGGCCTTGCGCTCGCTAGGCAAGTGCTCTACCACTGAGCTAAATCCCCAACCCCCGTGACTTCTTCTTTTTTTTTTTTTTTTTTATTATTAACTTGAGTATTTCTTATGTACATTTGAGTGTTATTCCTTTCCGGTTTCGGGCAAACATCCCTTCCCTCCCCCTTCCTTATGGGTGTTCCTCCCCACCCTACCCCCATTGCCGCCCTCCCCGACAGTCTAGTTCACTGGGGTTCAGTCTTAGCAGGACCCAGGGCTTCCCCTTCCACTGGTGCTCTTACTAGGATATTCATTGCTACCTATGAGGTCAGAGTCCAGGGTCAGTCCATGTATAGTCTTTAGGTAGTGGCTTAGTCCCTGGAAGCTCTGGTTTTGGCATTGTTGTACATATGGGGGTCTCGAGCCCCTTCAAGCTCTTCAGTTCTTTCTCTGATTCCTTCAGGGGTCCTGTTCTCAGTTCAGTGGTTTTGCTGCTGACATTCGCCTCTGTATTTGCTGTATTCTGGCTGTGTCTCTCAGGAGAGATCTACACTTCTGCACTTCTTTGCTTCATCCATCTTGTTTAATTGGGTGGCTGTATATATATGGGCCACATGTGGGGCAGGCTCTGAATGGGTGTCCCTTCAGTCTCTGTTTTAATCTTTGCCTCTCTCTTCCCTGCCAAGGGTATTCTTGTTCCCCTTTTAAAGAAGGAGTGAAGCATTCACATTTTGATCCTCCGTCTTGAGTTTCATTTGTTCTAGGCATCTAGGGTAATTCAAGCATTTGGGCTAATAGCCACTTATCAATGAGTGCATACCATGTATGTCTTTCTGTGATTGGGTTAGCTCACTCAGGATGATATTTTCCAGTTCCGACCATTTGCCTATGAATTTCATAAAAGTCGTTGTTTTTGATAGCTGAGTAATATTCCATTGTGTAGATGTACCACATTTTCTGTATCCATTCCTCTGTTGAAGGGCATCTGGGTTCTTTCCAGCTTCTGGCTATTATAAATAAGGCTGCGATGAACATAGTGGAGCACGTGTCTTTTTTTATATGTTGGGGCATCTTTTGGGTATATGCCCAAGAGAGGTATAGCTGGATCCTCAGGCAGTTCAATGTCCAATTTTCTGAGGAACCTCCAGACTGATTTCCAGAATGGTTGTACCAGTCTGCAACCCCACCAACAATGGAGGAGTGTTCCTCTTTCTCCGCATCCTCGCCAGCATTTGCTGTCACCTGAGTTTTTGATCTTAGCCATTCTCACTGGTGTGAGGTGAAATCTCAGGGTTGTTTTGATTTGCATTTCCCTGATGACTAAAGATGTTGAATATTTCTTTAGGTGTTTCTCAGCCATTCGGCATTCCTCAGCTGTGAATTCTTTGTTTAGCTCTGAACCCCATTTTTTAATAGGGTTATTTGTCTCCCTTGGTCTAACTTTTTGAGTTCTTTGTATATTTTGGATATAAGGCCTCTATCTGTTGTAGGATTGGTAAAGATCTTTTTCCCAATCTGTTGGTTGCCGAATTTTGTCCTAACCACAGTGTCCTTTGCCTTACAGAAGCTTTGTAGTTTTATGAGATCCCATTTGTCGATTCTTGATCTTAGAGTATAAGCCATTGGTGTTTTGTTCAGGAAATTTTTTTCCAGTGCCCATGTGTTCCAGATGCTTCCCTAGTTTTTCTTCTATTAGTTTGAGTGTGTCTGGTTTGATGTGGAGGTCCTTGATCCACTTGGACTTAAGCTTTGTACAGGGTGATAAGCATGGATCGATCTGCATTCTTCTACATGTTGACCTCCAGTTGAACCAGCACCATTTGCTGAAAATGCTATCTTTTTCCATTTGATGGTTTTGGCTCCTTTGTCAAAAATCAAGTGACCATAGGTGTGTGGGTTCATTTCTGGGGCTTCAGTCTATTCCATTGGTCTATCTGTCTGTCTCTGTACCAATACCATGCAGTTTTTATCACTATTGCTCTGTAATACTGCTTGAGTTCTGGGATAGTGATTCCCCCTGAAGTCCTTTTATTGTTGAGGATAGTTTTAGCTATCCTGGGTTTTTTGTTATTCCAGATGAATTTGCAAATTATTCTGTCTAACTCTTTGAAGAATTGGATTGGTATTTTGATGGGGATTGCATTGAATCTGTAGATCGCTTTTGGTAAAATGGCCATTTTTACTATATTAATCCTGCCAATCCATGAGCATGGGAGATCTTTCCATCTTCTGAGGTCTTCTTCAATTTCTTTCTTCAGAGTCTTGAAGTTCTTGTTGTACAAATCTTTTACTTGCTTGGTTAAAGTCACACCGAGGTACTTTATATTATTTGGGTCTATTATGAAGGGTGTTGTTTCCCTAATTTCTTTCTCGGCTTGTTTCTCTTTTGTGTAGAGGAAGGCTACTGATTTATTTGAGTTAATTTTATACCCAGCCACTTTGCTGAAGTTGTTTATCAGCTTTATTAGTTCTCTGGTGGAACTTTTGGGATCACTTAAATATACTATCATATCATCTGCAAATAGTGATATTTTGACTTCTTCTTTTCTGATCTGTATCCCCTTGATCTCCTTTTGTTGTCTGATTGCTCTGGCTAGAACTTCAAGAACTATATTGAATAAGTAGGGAGAGAGTGGGCAGCCTTGTCTAGTCCCTGATTTTAGTGGGATTGCTTCAAGTTTCTCTCCATTTAGTTTAATGTTAGCCACTGGTTTGCTGTATATGGCTTTTACTATGTTTAGGTATGGGCCTTGGATTCCTATTCTTTCCAGGACTTTTTATCATGAAGGTGTTGAATTTTTGTCAAATGCTTTCTCAGCATCTAATGAAATGATCACGTGGCTTTGTTCTTTCAGTTTGTTTATATAATGGATCACATTGATGGTTTTCCGTATATTAAACCATCCC
Organism: Rattus rattus; assembly: GCF_011064425.1. Taxonomy (NCBI): domain Eukaryota; kingdom Metazoa; phylum Chordata; class Mammalia; order Rodentia; family Muridae; genus Rattus; species Rattus rattus. Next base: position 78,148,800 of record NC_046163.1, read on the forward strand.
TGCATGCCTGGGATGATTCTTTTTTTAATTCTTATATTCTTTGGCTGCAGAAACACATGATGACCCAGGGCCATAGTTCAGCTTTTTCTGTTTCAGCTACAGCACTCGGATATATATAATAGGAAAAGCATTACCCTCCTATCTTTGGTAGTGCTTGCTAGACAAGGTCATGCTCTGAGAGGAAAAATGGGAAACATATTTAGTCAAACACTGGGCATTGGTGTCTTTAGGAATAAAACTAACTTGCCCTAGATTGCCCACTTGGCATAGCTTTAAACCTTGTCATTGTCCTCTAGTGTTTGATATTTGGTGAGATTTAGGATTCATTTTTACTGCACTAATCCATTATGTAAGAGGTCATAGAGTAGCACAGTTAATAAAGTTCAGGGAACTTTTGTAGGAAATGTATAATCCTGGAGATCATCATGCTAAATAAAAAAGTCAGACACATTTGATTTCACACACTACACATAGGGTCTCTGTCATCTATCCATTGTCTCCCTATTATTTAATGATCACACTTCTATCTATTTTCATCTATCATCTATCTACCTGTCTGTTTATCTATCTATTTGTCTGCATCTATCATCTGACATGGAGAAAAATGTGAAATACTTTGGAAACTGGTTCTTGATCAACAAAGGAAAAATGTGAGTAACCCGCGAGTAAATACTGGTAAAATAGATGGTATACATTTATGAAAAGTCATAAAGAAATTCATTCTCTTTATAAAAATTAAAAGGTCAATGTTTGATCATCAACCTGTACATAAAATTAAAAGTGTTTTGGGAAGATGCTGCACTTGTCATGGCAATGAATAAATAATGTTTAGATGTGACAGTATAAAAGAAAAGAAAAACTCATGCAAACACAATAGAACTGAGAGAATACTTTTTAAAAAAATGAATAAAACTAACCAAGGTCTTTTTTCCAGTTAGTTGAAGGAAAGATAGTGGTTGAATGAGCATGCACACTTAGGTTTTGTCTATGATGAAGTATGGTAGCTTTGGCAAATGGAAGAGCAGTTGAGCAGAGTTAACAAGGGAATTCACCATGAGGGAAAATTGAAATTCTTTGAATAAATTAAGCTCTTAGCAGCACAACTGGAGTATCGTCTTTATTTCTTTATTCAACCAAAACAAGGAGGAACACAGGGACTTGAGTTACATTCAACCCTATAGGAAGAACAATATCAATGAATCATACACCCAGAGCTCCCAGGACTAAATCACCATCAAAATTGTGGTGTCCCACCAACACATGGAGTGACCTATGTCTCCAGCCACATATGTAGCAGAGGATGACCTTGTCAGGTACCAATGGGAGGGGAGGCTCTTGGTCCTGTGAAGGCTATGTCCCAGTGTAGGGAAATGCCAGGGCTGGGAGGAGGGAGGGAGTAGGTGGGTTGGAGAGCACCCTCATAAGTAGAGTAAGGTGGGGTGGGACAGGGGGTTTACAGAAGGGAAACCAGAGAAGGGGATAACTTTGAAAGGTAAATAAACAAAATATTAAATAAGAGAGAGAGAGAGAGAGAGAGAGAGAGAGAGAGAACCCAAAGGAACAGGGAATGATTTCCCTGTGAAAAACTTTGGGTTCAAACACCAGCACCAAAATAATATATATATTATGAGACAGATAGATGTCCCATTTGCCATGAGATAGAGGTATAAGAGGCATCTATTGCTCAAGCTCCACCTACTTCTGAACATGAAGTCTGCCTTCCTCTGTAGTCAGACCGACAGAAGAGCTCTTCAGCTAATATGAATTCTCAGAAGCACTGCCAGTTGTAAGACCTCATCAACAGTGAAAATCTTTGCCAGTTGTTATGTTACGCCAAGGCATAGGGCTGTTTACAGTTTACCTTACCCTTGTCTTTCTGTCAAGGCCTCAGTCCTAGTGAATGGATGGGAACTAAGAGAGAACAGGAATACTTAGGGTAACAACCTCTGCCCTTTACATTTCATTTTTATAACAAAACTATAAAGTAGATATATTTATTCTAATTAAACAAGCTATAGCAGCCATTATTCTAAAAAACAGGTCAAACAGCCAGGAAACAGTAAAAATCACATTCTTTTTCCCCCATCTTTTGCACAGAACACCTGAAACTCAAGAAGGATGACCAAAAAAAAATCACATTCTTGTTTTTTTTTTTGTTTTTTTTTTTTTTTCCAGAGCTGGGGACGAACTCAGGGCCTTGCGCACTGGCAAGCGCTCTACCACTGAGCTAAATCCCCAACCCCAAAAAATCACATTCTTAATCCTGGGTTATCTGATTAATGATATAAGTGGTCTTTCTATATTCTGACATTTCATTTATTCTAAATGTTTGTGTGTGTGTGTGTGTGTGTGTGTGTGTGTGTGTGTGCGTGCATGCTCACACTCATGTGTATTTGTTGCATGTACCAGCACATTCCATGGTACAAGTGTTAATATCATTGAGCAACCTTGGCTGTTGGTCTCACTTTCCCTCATATTTGGAGCTGGGAATTTGTTGTTTCCCTATGTACAGCATATGCCAAGGTTGCTTGTCTCAGGGTTATGGGGACTTTGTTGTAATCACCTCACACTTGATTTAGAAGTGTGTGATTACAGATATGTGTTTTTTCCCAATTTAATGTGGGTTCTAAGAATTCAAACTCAGTTCCTCATACTTATGTGACATAGATTTTATACACTGAGCTAACTCTCCATTCTCAGGACAACATTGCTGAGAAAAGCATATAATTTAGAATAGATCAAATCTAGGGCTTAATGAGGACTGGGAATTTCACAAACGTGGAAATGTCCTCCTAAATGAAATTATATCTAAAGACTCAAGGTCCATATCATTAGCATTGACTATAGATAATTATTTATAATTTTTTTTCATTTCAATCATGTGAGGACAAAACATGATTGTGTTTCTACTAGACAGTGTGGTATGTAAACTAAAAGCATTCTGTATGGATTTTATGAGATGGAACATGAATCAGGCCAGAACACATGCTGTGGGTATTTCATTAATAGCATTTCTGAAGAAGAGACTGCCATAGAGTGGGACCATTGTGCTGCTCTTTCTAAACTCATTTTTAATAACAGACCATATGAATTCTTTTGTAGTTTAAGCTCACTAGTATGAACAACAGTGAGATTTGACTTTTTCATGGGTTAATTAGTTTAAAGAACATTTCTAAAACTTATCTCATTTCTACATGTGTATATATATATATATACATGTGTATATATATATGTATATCGTTCAAGTTTCTTTTTCAGTCCTCTTTCTTTTAGCCCTTGTACAGAAATATCCACTTTCTTCATGTGAATTATAGCTTCAATGCCTTCTAGACATTTGTTAACAAACACTTGTACTAAATCTTAGTGAAACCACCAAAGCTAACGGAATCCTGGGACCAATCTCAGACTTATTATTTCAGTCAATGCTGCATAGGGCATCTATAGCTTGCAGAAGAAACAATGAACCTGGATCCCAGATCAGAGGTCATGCAAACTTGAGGTCAAATCTTGTAAGCACCCTTCTCACTAGCTACCACCTTGATACTTTTTAGCTTTTCTAATAGTTTATTTTGTCAGCTGCAAGTGAGGTTAGAAATATGGAATTCCTGTCATAACTTGGTCTTGGATGGAGATTTCCCAGAGCACTTTCTCACAGCATGAATACAGAGGTGTCTCCCTTTCTGAATGTGGCCTTTAAGAGCATTGGTTTTCAAAGGTGCTATCACAGGATGGTTATAATATGAACATTTCTTGTGTTAAATCAAAGTACAAATAAGAACTATGTGGCCCCATTTACCTGAGAGCATACACATAAGATTTTATCAGTCTTCCATTAGAGACACTGTTGTAGTGCCGTCAGCAAATGTTCTTGTGCTAGTGATACATTTGCTGAAGTGTAACTGTACACACACAGAGAGAAACAGTCAAGTAGAATAGTCTGACGTTCAGAGATTTCTAAAAATAACTTTTAAACTCCAAAAAAATGCCTGCTATCATCATTATTTGTAGAACGGTGATTCATAGAAGCTTTGTATTTCTGGGAGTTGACATCATATGACATCATCTAACAAAGAGGAAAATGATATAACTCATTGTAATTGATAGATTTTGTTGTACTGATTGGTTCAGTGCAAATGGGAGTTAACTGGATTGTCAATTTGATAATTTAGAAACACTATGTAAACACACTACTAGGTGTGTGTGTTTATGTATGTTACTAATTGTTACTAATTGCATTAAGCTATGGATGTGGGTGGAATAATTGCAAGAAACAAATAGGACAATATGGGCTGAGTTTCTTGCCTATTGACAGCAGATGCAATGTGACATGACATCTCAGCTCCTTTTTCATGATTTTCATGTCATGGGAGATGGACGGTAGTCTCTTAAACTGTTAGTCCAAATAAGCCATTCATCTCTTAAGCTGCTTTTGTTAGATATTTTTCCCAGTGACAGAAAATATAACTAGGAAAGCATTTGAATGTCTGCTCACCTGTTGAATGTAATGCAACACTGTGTATTGAAGAAATAGGCTATTTATGATGATAATGGTCAACTACTAGGGAAGACAAAACTATACCAAAGTCTATAAAATCCACACTGAAATGAAAATATAAATGTTAAAATGAAACTGGATCTATCCTGTCTTGTATGACGAGATTAGAGGACCTTATAATCAATGGAGATATGCCCAAACATGGGATAATTCTATTCAGGTATGATGGTCAGGGTTTCTGACTGGCATTGCAAAGATTCATTATTTGAAAAAAGTTTAGGAACAATAATATTGTGTATTTCACTTTCAAATATGGAGTTATTAGTCCGCGAATAGGCTAGGCCAAAGGCAGTCAGTCATTCTTTTTGAGCAATGCTACTTGGGTGGAAGGAGAAATAGATAGGTGTGGCTGGTAATAGTCTGAGCTACTGTACTGGTGTGTGTGTGTGTGTGTGTGTGTGTGTGTGTGTTGGGGTGGGGTGTGGCATGTGTGTTATACATATTTGTGAATGTGTGCACATATGTGTATGATGGTACCTGTTTGTGGATGTCTGCACATGAAGTCTAGAAACAAATGTGAGTCCTTCAATTTCTTTCCATTTATGTTTTGAGAATGTCTCAATGAAGCTAGAGATCACAGATGCAGCTAGAGTACCAGGTCAGTGAGCTTGAAGTATCATGCTTCAGTCTCCACACCAGTGTGTTTAGATAGCTGTGCTACTGGCTTTTATGTCCATTCTAGGTATAATAACTCGGCTCCTTATGTGTGAACAACAATACTTTACTAATTAATCATTTCCACGTCCATTTTGTTTTGTCGTAGATTGATAAAAATTACCTATATTCAATTTTATCTTACCAACACAGTTGGTATTATTTTTCCACTTTAGAAAAAGCAGATGAAGATATCCCTGGACAAGATGCTTATGGACACATACTTTTCAATCTGACCTAGCTTGAGAGCACACATAGCCTTGACTTCAAGTCCACAGATTTCTTCACTTTTCAGTGGCATCAAATATTTAGTCATTAACAATTAGTTAAGTCAGGAAGTGACAAACTCTGAGTGAAAATTCTGGGTTTATTTATTCTATTTTCTCTATTTAACGTGCTGAGGGATAAGAGGATACACAGGACTTGGGAGGAAAAAGATACCTCATTGGAATTAAAATTGTCCTTATGACAGGTACATCTGTACAGATGTTTATATAATGTTTCCAGTCCTCAATATGATCTATGCACAGTAAAAGATTAGTAGATAGGAGATATTTACTGTAGCAGCACAGATAACAGCGAGGAGCCCACACTGCTATAAACAAGGCCTTTCTCATCCTTCTCTTAGTAATCGCCGTACAATTTGTTGGGATATGAAATAGAAAGGAAAGTACAAGAGGACAGGAAAAAGATCAGAATTAGCAGTGGACAAGATAAGATTAGTGTGGTGAATGTGAACAGAATACATCATGTACATGTATAAAAATGGCTTGTGTTAAAGCAAACCCTATCATTACAGGTAATTAACGGTATAGTTAATATATACAAAGAGAATATTTTTAAAAAAGAATTCTTGCCTTTGTGAACTGTGTATTGTTGGAGAAGGTAACCTTTTTTAAGCATAGTTATTTACTCTGACTTCTAAGTGTTTTGGTTTGTTTTTTCAGGTGTTAGATACAAAAGGTGCAGTCAGCAATCTGGAGGTATTATGGAACTGTCACAGAATGAACATTCTTTGCATCATAATTCTGTCTCTCCAGCTTTTTCCTTCTCCCTTCTTCAACATATAGTTTGTTTTCTTAGAAACTGAAAAGCTTGGAAGTTCCTGGTAAAATTGGATGAAAATCATATTCAAAAAATCTAGCAAGAAAATAGGAGATGGAAGAGGTTTTCCTATTCGGTCTAGACTTATTTTGGATTGACTATTACCCTTGAAAATTCCATAAAGACTTTAGACTTAAGCAGGGAAATATGAAAAGTTTTACTTTAATCATTCAATATGCAAACACTAAAAATAGGCTAAAGCTGTTAAAATTTTAAATATATCTGTGCTTGACAGGCTGCCTAATGTTTCATTATTTAATTAGTAATATCATTTCCCTTGTTTGAAGCTTATCCATCATATCGCATGTATTTTATTTCTGCCTGTCTAAATATAGTTTGATGTGGGTTCTGGCATTGTCCCCTTTGTGAATATGAGTGAGAATTTTCAAGGAGAAAACACCAGCAAGAAGAAATAAGATCCCTATGACTTTGGCTGAGCAAGTAATTCCATATATAATAAATACACAGCCAAATTATGTTGTGGAAATTACTTAAATCCCGGCTCAAGGTTTTTGCTCTACCTTGTTCATTGAATTCCTATATATAAAACACAGTCTTTATAATTATGGAAAGCCTTAATCAACACAAGAGCTGGGCAGATACTTAAACTCCATGCTAATTGAATCTACTTTCTTATTGATAACCCTGAGTTATTACTAACTATGTTTCATCTAGTCTTCTCTTAGTCCCAATTGGGCAGGTATTAGGACCTCCCTTTCTTGACTTTTAACACATGGCTACTTCCTTTCTTTCCTGCACATTTTCCTCCTCCTCTCTCTCAAAGGACCCCGGGGCAGGGAACTTAAATCCCACCTATGTCTCTGCTGCCCAGTTGGCATCTTTAAGCTGTTGGCATCTTTATTTACTAGTCAAAATAAAGTGGGCCCAGGGCCACTTAGCTAATGTCTACATGTAGACTCTCTGCTATCTGGGGCAACCCGTTTTGGAGGCCCAAATAAGCATTAGAATACTAGCAGCATCAGGCCAATCCACTGCCATTTAGTGGATCCCACTTTTATTTCATGAGTTGGCTAACATGGAGCCTGTAGCAGAAAGCTCATCAAAGAGTTAAAGAGGAAATAAATTAACATGCAAAAGATAATTAATTTAATTAATTGCAGTAATAGTACCATGAATCTGTTTAGTACTATTCACAGTGGATACTTTTGCAGAAGTGATTTTATTTAACCTCATTTAATTAGCTTTAAGTGTTACCTTGTTTGGTATACACTATAAAACTCAATGTTCCCAAAAGAGAGAGATCAACATGGGTGTTTGGTAGGAAAGCTTTCACGTATCCAAGCAGTGTGTAAAAGATGAGTACAAAAGCAACCCCAGGGAAAGATTTAGGCAGGGGAAGCAATAAGTTCCTTAGCTCATTTCCTATGACACTGCTCATGAGTCAAAATAGCTCATCATTTTCCCATCTGTAGACTATCTTTAAATCTAATTCAGCGTTTGACCACAAAGACATATGCATTTAGTTCTGTAACTCTCCTTAATGATGATAAAAGCCCTGGAAGCCAGACATAAACAATAATTGTGTTGACTGTGAAGGCGTACCAATCACAGGCTGCTTCTCTTGTACAGCTCAATTGCCTCAGCTGCACTGACTTTGATGAAATCAACATATTGAAAAAGGAGACTGCCTGTGAAATATTTCAGGAAAAAAATTAAATGGAAAGCATGCAAGGCACGATGTCTTCCCATGTGCCAGCAGATCAGCTGGAGAGGAAGCGGTGGGTGTTGTTTAAAGGGTCAGTCTCTAGCCGATGTAGCAGCTAAAACTTGCAGAGGAGACTTAGTAAGGATTTTAATTTGGATAAAAGGTCATCAGTGTGTGCTTGCATGTGTGTGTGTGTGTGTGTGTGTGTGTGTGTGTGTGTGTGTGTGTGTGTGTGTGTGTGTGAGTAGGGGGGGTGGGGGTATTCTAACAATACCAACTCTCCTCTACCTCTAATACAGAAAATTCTTTCCAGAAAGATATAGGTAGCTTTTTAAGCTACTTCTCAATTGTTGTGAAAATACATCATGACCTATGCAACTTATAAAACAAGCTATTTAATATGGGGCTCATGATTCCAGAGTGTTGCAATCCAAGATTATCATGATGCAAGGAAAGACCCCATGCAAGTAGGCATGGTGATGGAAAAGCTGAGAGCTTACATCTTGAACCACATGCAGCAGGCAGAAAAAAGATAACTGGGAAAGGTATGGACTTTTAAAACCTCAAATACAACACCAAGCCTTCTGCAACAAGGCTTAATCCTTCTAATCCTTCCTAAATAAATAGTTCTACCAACTGGGGACGATGAAATCAAATATATGAATCTTCGGGAAGCTGTTCTCATTCAAACAATCTGCCAAAGTCTGGAACTTCCTGGGTAATTAATTCATCATGCAGAGAAATCAATAGATGACCCTGTTTTGGTTTCCTTTCTGTTGCTGTGATAAGACACTCCTCAGGAAGCAGAGGGACTACATTTCATACATACACAGAAAGAAGAGAGACAAAGAGCTCAGGAAGTGGGGCCAAGCTATCAAACCTCAAAGTGCTCATTCCAAGTGGCTTACTTCCTTCAGAGATGGTATGAGGAAAGCAAAACCCATCTGTGTGTGTGTGTGTGTGTGTGTGTGTGTGTGTGTGTGTGTATGTGTGTGTGTGTGCGTGCATGTACACATGTAGGTATTGATTATATCTGAAGAGGCCTGTTTTTATTGTTCTTTATTTTGTTTTCTGAGAGAAGATGTGTAAAACCTTTAACTTAATTTTGAAAGATTGGCTGCAAATGAACTCCAGGGATCCCACACAACCCTGGGGTTACCACTGTGCTCAGCTTCTTCACATGGATTCCTCATGCTTGGATGACAGGGAAGTTATGAAATGAGTCCCCTATCTTTTCTAAGAACTATCATCTCAAAAATGAGAACAATTTTGAAAAAAAACTTTGAAACAAGGGCAGTGAAGTAGCTTGGAATTTCTATAAAATTATACAACACAATAGATGTTTGTGTTCTCATTTTGTAAGTGTCTGTATTTCTATCATAAAATGAATATCCTCAATCTTACAAACTTGTGCATGAAGTCTCCAGGCTTATATAGCAGTCCAGACTCTGCCTTCACCAAAATGTGTTTGCTTATTTGGGGCAGAATAAGTAAAACACATATATCACAAGTTTCTCACTGTTAAAATTAGATAGTTAGATCAAATGGTATGTATATATTTCTCCCTTTCCTTTCTGCTCCATTTATCTCACTCACTTGCTCATTTCTTTCTCTTTCTTTCTTTTTCCCTTCCTCCCACACTCCCTCACTCCACCATTCATTTTTCATTCTCTTCTTGCTTTTCTTTTCCAAACTGATGGCGAGAGGCAAGTGCAGAAACCTAAGCAAAAGAAACTTGAAGTGCCCTTTCCAGAGGACTTCTGCCTTTGTGTGTCCTGAGGCCACCAGGCAGGTTGCTTAGAGTAGAAGAGATGGTCTTACCTCTGCTCTTAGGTATGTTGGTGCTCCTGGTGACGGGCTTTCAGCTCTCAGTGCAGTCAGAAACTAGAGGTGTCCTGCCTTTTACAGTTCCTAGGTTCCTATGCCCAGAGGGCACACCACCCTTGTGATACACTTTCCAATAACTTATATTACAGTCACTTGCTAGCACATTTAACATGTAGATATTTGTATGTTTTTATAATTAGTGTTATTTATTTTGTTTACTTTTAGCTGTTATTTAGAGATTTTAATCATCAAAGAATATTTATCTAGACCCAGCTTTATTTCTTTTTCTCACCCATATATTAAGAGACTGAGACCTGTGGGGAAGAGAGCTGAACACCCAGGGTTTAATTAGAGGGCTAATATAGAAAATATACAAAGAACTCAAGAAGTTAAACTCCAGAGACCCAAATAAAAATGAGGTACAGAGCTAAACAAAACATTCTCAGCTGAGGATTATCCCATGGCCAAAAAGCACCTAAAGAAATGTTCAACATCCTTAGTCATCAGGGAAATGCAAATCAAAACAACCCTGAGATTCTTTCTCACACCAGTTAGAATGGCTAAGATAAAAAACTCAAGTAACAGCATATGCTGATGAGGATATGTAGATAGAGGAACACTTCTCCATTGTCTGTGGGACTGCAAACTGGTACATCGACTCTGGAAATCTGTTTGGAGATTCCTTAGAAAATAGGACATTCCACTACCTGAGGACCCAGCTATACCTCTCCTGAGCATATACCCAAAAGATGCCCCAACATGCAACAACGACACATACTCTACTATGTTCATAACAGCCTTATTTATAATAGCCAGAAGCTAGAAAGAACCCAGATGGCCTTCAACTGTGGAATGGATCCAAAAATCTGTGGTACATCTACACAATGGAGTACTATTCAGCTATCAAAAACAATGACCACACAGAGGAAAAATTCCTCTAGGACCGGACACTTCTGGTATTTAGGGAATTAAAGGAAAGTTGAAAGGAGTTTGCAACCCCATAAAAACAACAATGCCAACCAACCAGAGCTTCCAGGGACTAAACCACTACTGAAAGACTATACGTGGACTGACCCAGGGCTCCAACTGTACAAGTAGCAGAGAATAGTCTTGTTGGGGCACTAGTGGAAGGAGAAGCCCTTGGTTCTGCCAAGGTTCGACCCCCAGTGCAGAAGAATATGGGGGCGGGGGCAGTAAAGGGAATGGATGGGGGAATAACAGTATGGGGGAGGGAGAGGGCTTATGCACGGGAATCGGGGGAAGGGAATAACATTTGAAATGTAAGTAAAGAAATATATGTAATAAAAAAATTAACAGAGGTTGGGGGAAAGGGTAATAAAAAGTGGGGAATCAGGAACAAAGAATGTTGATGTTTCAGTGTGATAAAATACCATTGCTTAGATTTTCAAATTAATTAAAAATATAACCATAAAACAGTCAAAAACAAGAGACTGAAAAATGTTAAATATTTTCTCTAACTTTCCTTCATTCCTTTTTGTTTGATTTCTTTCATATTTTTGCCACAGATATCCTATTCCAGACTTTCCATTCCGGTCCTTCACTGCTGAGACTCTGGGACACAGTCATTGTGTGGTTTGGAAAGACCAGGATGTGTATCTATAGAAAGTCTTGGTTAGTGTTATCTTCTAACTTCATGTTCAGTTGTATAGCATGATAAATCTATTTGTTACTTTCCTCAGTCCTTAATACCTATAGTGGTCTTGCTCTGTCTTCCTCCCAGTTCCTCTAACTTGCCACTACAGTTGCAAGTTCTGAGATACCAGGCTACGTCTACAGAACAACTATGTCAACTGTTATTTAGAGCACCCATACCTAAGATTTTCCTGCCTTCCAGTGATATCAGGATTGAGAGGCACTGTATCCAAGAATCTAGGACAAGACTGTCAATAAGTTTTCCCTATTGAGTAGGCTCTATCTATTCCCCTGTCTTTTTGTTTGTTCATTTTGTTGTTTGTTACTGTAGATTTTGCCTGCAAAATGTGTGGTTCTGATTGAATCAAATGAAGTTCTGTAATGCAGTGTATCATAAATTATTTTTACAGAGCATCATGCTATCAACATAAAATGTGATTGGTAAACTTATTTTGAATGAAATTTACTTACACATTATTTGTACATAACATTAAAAAATCATGTTTTATTCTCATTGGTAGGAATAGAAATTATTTGGTTAAAAATGTGTACTAATTAGTTCTCAATAAAGTTCCAGTATATTACAGAGGACAAGAAAGCACCCTGTTCTTAGCAAGTTTATATTTTAACAGAGAGAGAAGTGGAGACCAGAATTCTCACAAAGAAAATTGCTCTATTCTGAGCTTATGAAGTCTTGTAGGAATTTGTGACTAGGTGAGCATCTGAGAGTGAGCCAAGAATATCCATGTACTGGGTGATCAGGAGTAGCTTACACAAACCCAATGGTTAAAACATCTTTAGACGACAACATCTGGGTCCCTTGAGGAGTCTGCCTTGTATTTCTACCAATCTTCTAGAAAATTGACTTATAGCTTTCTTTGTGTGTTTATGCACATACATCATTTAACTATTATCATATTAGAACATGGTATGTGAGACAATCCAAGTCTGGTATCTGAAAATCCTGGTTCATATTTGATTAACTAATAAACAATCACTCACTTCCTTGGAGGGCAGAGTTATTTGAGCATTGATTTTAGTATGGTATGTGGGTTACAATAGAAGTAGGGTTATCCACACACATCCCTAAAGCATTTTGAGTATTTAAAATGCATTTCTTTTTCTTTTTACCATGTGTCACCCAACTATTGCCTAGCAACACCATAAGTGCCATACCAGGGAGGTTGGATTATAGATTGCATGCTGCTAAGTCTCCTTGAAGTCCCACTAATTAGCCTTATCTCTCTGCATGACATCCTGTCGATGTTCTCTCTGAAGCTTAGAATTCCCACAACTGATAGGGTCATGCTGCTTTAAAAATAATTCAGCTTATCATTACAGTACATACCAAGAGAAGACATCCTCAATATTTTTTAGTCCATTTTGCTGACCCTCTATTGCACTCAGTTACAGATATATCCTCAGAGATAGATAGGCCTGGGATTACTGTGTCGTTCCTTCCAGGTTGAATACCTGATGTTTTACCTAGAAAAAATTACAGTGCAAAGCAAGCTTTCTGCTTTGTGGCTCTGAAGTTTCCAAAACATGTATGTAAGTATATTGGCATGTGAAATACTCTCTGTGTGTATTCATGTACAGAACAGTGTACATATAGCACATATGGTATAAAATGTGTGCAGTAAAATAATGGGCATGTTCTCAACTCTTGGTTAAGACTATTTTCATCTTCGTCATATTTTCTTAGGAGGATTGGAAACAACTTTTGAGGCAAGGTTTCATTCAGCCAATCGTGGCTTCTGACTTTCCATATATCTAGTTTTAACCTTGGGCACCTAAATCTCCTGCCTCTCTGTCCTAAATGCCAGGGTTATTGGCATGCAGCATGATGCTCAGTTTAGGTGGCACTGTGGAACAAACTTGGGATTATATACATGACTGGCAGAAAGATTACCAACAGAGCTTTGCCCTCTGGTCTGAATAGGAGCTTTTAATACAGAGTTGCAAATTCATTGCAAACAGCAACTACATCACATAGAGCAACAATTCACAATTGTGATCATGCCTCAAAACCCAGCCACTCCTAATGTATGAATTGATAATCTTGTACCTGCCTTAGACTTAACATTTAGTATCCACTGTTTTCTCACAGTTTTAATGCATGAATACAGAAAGCAGGGATCTGCAAGGGTATTGAATAGTAGTTTAAGGAATAACTACTCCCGACTAAGACTTTTAAGACAAAAAAATAGTAGAAAACACAGTACTCATTAAATTAGGTCGAAATTCTAGCTTGAATATTGTTTCCCATCATCAAACTAATTTCTTATCCCAAACACGCTTGAGAGTTTAGATTTCAACATATCTTTCTATAAACTGAAATAAGGATTTTTCTCAACAAAATCTCATAAGAAATGTATTTTATATGTTATCTTATATGGGGACTCATAGCCTTTGATTTACTCCTTTGTGATATATTAGAAAGGAGACAAATTAATCAAATAAATAGCAATACTACATGTCATGTTGTAACAGAATTATCTCAAACATGAAATTTTAGACAAGGTAGCCAGAGAATGAGTCTATAGGAAAGAAATAGGAAAGAATCTTTTACAACTCTCATCACTTTACTGTACACTAAGTAAGCCCCCCCCCCCGAGGAGACAAGATGAGTTTAGACACATTAGAGTGTTGAGACCAAGTGAATTCTGATCCCTCAGCTGTAAAGAGGATATCTATGGCACCCCTTCAGAGGGGTTAAAAAACTCACTATGAAACGTTGCCTTTTGGACATGGCATGACTGTTGCACCCATGAGCTCATAACAGTGGCAGCTGTCAGAAGAGTATCAAGTCAATTAACATCCCAACAAGGATTGGGGAGGGTCTTAAAGGCCCAATGCTCCCTGAAGAGATCTGTGGTTTAAATTATCCAATTATGTTTTCTATCTTTTCCTTCCTTCCTTCATGCCTTCCTGCCTTACTGCCTGCTTTCCTGCCTTCCTGCCAGCCTGTCTGCCTGTCTTCCAGCCTGTCTTCTTTCCATCCATCCTTCCTAAATTCTTTTTTGACTCAGGGTCTCATGTTGACTATGCTTGTTCCAAACATATTTTGTAGTCAGTCATGGCCTTGAACTTCTTATCCATCTGCATCAGTCTCCCATGTGCTAGGATCACAGGTGTGCACCACTACATTGAGCAGTGAGTTACTTTCTTATTTTAACCCATGGTTAAAAGGACAAATACTTTTCTTTTTTTCTTATTCATGAATGCTAGCTTTAGATTTTTAAATATGGTTTTGCCATTTGGAATAACCATAGTGATCAGAAAATTATTAAGGGCTCATGTACTGAAGGATACTTTATGACAGATGAGATAGAATTCAAGGATATAACATATTAAAATGGAATAATATCACAGAAAGCATTAAGTAGGTTGGGGGTTTCAAAGGCAGAATAAAGGAAGGACTCTACAGAAGGTTAACTAACATGAGAGACATTTCAAAAAATAATGTGGACACTTATTACTGTATATGCTTACAAAATGTATGCAAATATGTTTTCATTTAAATACATATATATATATATACTTTTACAAGAGTTTAAATGGTATTACTCAGTAGCAGAGCAACAAAATCCCTTCTGGGCAAAGCAAAGTAGCAACTAAAAACCTAATACTAGGAATGAGTAACCTCATTTGGAGTTATTGGATAGTGGAGTCCCACAAATTTTCCCCAAAATGTTGAGGTTATTGTCATGCATCTTGTTTAGACTTCATTGATTAAGAAAAAACTCATTCAATTCACAGAACATGATGAAATCAAGCTGATACTCACCTGGATAATTGATTCTTACTATATAGCTTTTATAGTGCCAACAAGTGCCTTTGTGCATTTCATATTAGAGAAAAAAGTAATCATTAACTTGACCTAGCTATGAACCCTGAGAATTATAATGACTGACTTGACATGGATATATCCAAGGTATATCCATGCAATAGTGACACAAACACCATAGAAATAATTAACCACTTTTTATTTGATTTAAGTCTGAATCCATATGTTAAACATATTCTTGACTCCTTCCTTTCCAATTTGTGTCCACTTCATCATGAATTTTACAAGCAAATCGATGCAATGTGAGAATATAATCCTGAGTGAGGTAACCCAGTTCCAAAGGCATGCATGGTATTTAGTCACTTATAAGTGGATTTTATCCACAAAATACAGGTACCATGATACACTCCATAGACCCAAAGAAGCTAAACAAGAAGTGCAAGCAAGGATGCTTGAATCTCACTTGGGGGGGAGTAAAATAGTCATAAGAGACAGATGGAGGGAGGGAACTTGAATGGAGGAAGAATGGGAGGTCAGGATCATGTATGAAAGACGGAAGAAATGGCTAGATGGCAATGCAAATGGATGGAAATCTGCAATTGGCAGAGGTGAGGAGGTGGGGGGCATCTCTTGGAAGAGAGAGAGACCTGGAATAAGGAAGACAATAAATGGTAGTGACCTTAACTATGATTCACAGCATGGAGGATATGGAAGTTGAAGAGACCATCTCCTGTAGCCAGATAGAATTCCTAGTGAAGTGATAGAGTGGCCAGCCCATCACAAAACTTTCAACTCAAAATGTATGTTGTCTACAAGAAGTTAAGCCTCAGAAGATGGAGCCCAAACTGAAGAAGTAGACAACTAATTACTGACCTAACATGAGATCCATTCCATGGGCCAACACCAATCACTGACACTATTGACACTCTGTTATGTTTGGGGAGAGGAGCATGTAACCCTCTGAGAGATTCCATCCAGAACCTGACTAAGAGAGTTACAGACACTCAGAACCAAACAGTGGGTGACTCATATGGAAGAATAGGAAGAAAAATGGTGAGCCCTAAAAGGGATAGTTACTTCACAGGAAGACCAAGAGAGTCAACTAATCTGGACCTTTGAAGCTCTCAGAGTCTGAATCACCAACCAAAGATCACACATGGACAGAACCTTGGCCACTCTGCACATGCATAGCAGATATGCAGCTTTGTCTCCATGAAGGTCCCAAACAACTGGAGTGGGAGGGTATCCCAAAAGTTGTTGCTAGTATGTGGGATAAGTTCTAGCTGGGCTACCTTGTCTGGCCTCAGTAGGAGAGGGAGCACTTAACCTCACAGAGACTTGAAGTGCCGGGTTGGTGCACCACCTGTTCAAAGGTGAAGGCTAGGGAGGGATACTGGAAGTATGTTAGAAGGGAAGACTTGGAGAGGGCAGTGGTCATTATATAAAGTGAATAAGTAAAAAAGAACAGCAACAAAAAACATAAAAACAAAATAACTTAAAAGCCACATCCTTGGTACTCTTATTAGTGTGAGAAATAGATGTGGCTAGACAGATCATAGGTCATGGAACCTATTGTTATACTCTGATAAATGGCTTAATATTTAAACAGATTCCTAAAGAATTATTATTATAACGACAGATTAGTGCACCTCTTCCTTTTCCGGTAGAGAATGATTAGCACAAAGACACACAACTGTTCAACATGTAGAGAATAAGACGGTATTATTAGGATATTACATTGCACCCCTCTTCCCAACACTGAGAGATCATTATGGAAGGAGGTGGGTAAAGACTACAAGGTTTGGGGATAAGAAAAGAGTGTTTGTTGGATACAGTGAATCAGTTGCACGTATGAACCTACAGACATTTTGATATCATATACAAGACCTGGGCAAGATTAAGTGGGAAAGAGAGACAGTTTTTCTTTGCTCCATCCCTGTCTTTGTTTTTCTGACTCTCTGACTCTCTGACTGTCTGTCTATCTGTCTGTGTGTCTGTGTCATTTTCTCTCTTCTGTTTGTGTGTATGTATCTTTTTGTCTTGTCTCTCTCTCTCTCTCTCTCTCTCTCTCTCTCTCTCTCTCTCTCTGTGTGTGTAGGTATTTATTCATATTCCAATGAATGTCATACATCTAAGAGTAGAATGACAGCAAAAATTGTTCCTGATTATTTTTTAAATGTTGAAAGAGTGATAAAACGGAGAGAAATGGAGAATCCAAAGCAAAGTTGAGTGAGTAATGAAAGGGGGGATCTGGGAGTTAGGAATGGGAAGTGGGTAAATTTGATCAAAAATCATTTGGCAAAATTCTCAAAGAACTAATTTAAAACGGGGAGAAATATAGTTTGCCTTCATTCTGGTTTATATTTAAAAGGCAAAAACAAATATTGGCATTGGGAACCACATTTTTCTGTAAAAATTATACAGTCCTTAAATATTCACTACACAAGATGAAGACAGGGAAAGATATATAAGACTAGTTTTACCCAGAAGCAAGACCACTTCTTTGAAATTATCTTCATAAAGCCTCTAAAATCAGAAATGTTTTAATATACAATTATATAACTCTAAGTAGAAACATTTCCCCAATGTTAATAGCTGGGGCTACACATGTAAGTTTTGTTAAGATGAAGCATTTCAAGGAAAACCTATGTCAGCAGGAACTAACAATAGTCTGAGGTACAGTTCAGGAACACCATGGTTCAGTGCAGACTCAAAGGGCAGGGAAGACATAGGAAATCACTTCAAGGCAGAAGAAAGGTATGTCATAAACTAGCACTATATTTCTGCTGTCCAAAGCTGGAACTAGTTTTCAAACTGAAACTAATTGCCTTCTCTCTCTCTCTCTCTCTCTCTCTCTCTCTCTCTCTCTCTCTCTCTCTCCTAGATCTGTCTTTCCCTCTCCTCCTCTTCCATTCTTTTCTCTTCTTCTTTCCCTTGTCTTTCCTCTCCCTATGCCCCTTTCTCCTCTGTTCTCCCATTCCTTTCCTTTATTTTCTCTTTTCCAATTTTGAGATATGGTCTCACATTTCCCAAAAAGTCTTCCAACTGTGTATGCAATTGAATCTGGCCTTGATAGTCTAATCAATTTCTTGTGTGGGTTGCTGTTAAGTTTCCTTTCTTGTTAGTTATTTTATCATTTCCCAAATATAAGCAAAATAAAGCTGACACTTAAGGCAGTTAATAATTTCATTTATCTTTTTATGTTTGGAATTACTGAGCACAGAAAAATATTAACATCAGTGAAGTGACAAGTATGTGTTAAACATTAAACTAACTGATATATTGTATCTAAGAATTCATCCAAAAGGAGCATGGGATCCCTTTGCACTTGTCGTAAGACCATAAGGAATTGAATTCCATCTGCAATAAGTATATATAAAAACCTAGATGTAGTCGCATGCATTTGCAATTCCCACACTGGGGCTCCTTGGCTCCTGCCAGCGTACAATCATTGTTGTGTGCCCGTCTGTATCAGAGATGTCTCCTGGGTCACACTGGGAGGAACTGGTCCAGCAATATATGTGTCAAATTATGCAGTGATGGAAAACCCAGAATAGACAGTGCCTGATGACTCAGAGCTTATAGTTTGGAGAAACTGCAAAATCACCAATGAAAGCTACGACTCAGGAAGAGGAGCTGGTGTGTGATGAATGTGAAGTAGGGCCGGAAAGAACATGATTTGGTGTCATTGAAGTGTTTATGTCACCACTAGTGACTCAGTGTTGGTCTTTGAGGTTACAATGCTTTCTATTTCTATTCATAGCTGCCCTTCTGATTTTACGTTGATCATGTTGTAACTTCACCACTGTTTCAATAATACTCATCAATATTTTATCCTGGATGGAGAAGAAACTGATTTGGAGCTTCAAGGATTGAACAATGTCATCAGGCCCCTAGGTAATCAGATCAAAGTTGTAATATGCACCTAAGTATCAGAGTTCAGGTAATGTTGGGCCTATTAGTAACATCCATGTCTCTCACTGTTAAAGACAGTGAATCTGAGCTGATTTGCTACAGGAGAATATGGGGGAAGCAGTGTCAAAATTGACACATGAAGAAACAGGTTTGAATTGCTCTGCAGCTGGAGATGCAAAGTCTCAACACTTAAGTTGGATTCCAGGGCCAATAGATCATAATCTTACCTCCATGAATGCACTGTGCTTATACATCTCCCTCTTCCTCTCTGCCTCTCCTCTTTTCCTTCTCAGTGTTCCTCTCCTTGTCCCTTTCTTTCCTTCTCCTTCTCCCTTTCTCTATTTCCCCCTCACTTTCATCTCCTCTCCCTCCCTCCCTTTTGTCTCTCATATGTATCCATGCACACATACATATAAACATACATACACACATATACAAACAGGAACAAATACATAATGCACTATGTAAATGAAATATAATAAAAAAGAATCCAGTAAGGAAAAGTCAGAAATTCTTCATAACATTGGATACATTAAATAAAAAAAAAAAAGAGGATACATGAGAAAAATCCCATGATAGACAAATGGAGGAAAGGTGGGTGTTATGTAAAGGAACAGTGAAGGGTCATAAGCTTCATGCTCAGAGATTTAGGAAAAAGTTTCTTAGACTGCTGGCCCTTTTGCATTCTCAGAATTTTTTACTTTTAAAATAAAATGTTTCTATTTCTATTTTTAACTACATACTTCTGCTATAATTACTTGTCATGGGACACACGGACGTGACAACTTCCCTGGGTGCCCTCCAGATTCCTACCTAAGCCCGTCCATTGAACATAGGCTGAGAAAACTTATGAAACAATTCACCTGCCATACCTACTCTTATCAAAGCTAGAAAGGACATTCTTGCTTATTTGTAGTCATAGCTACTGCACGCATTTCCAGTTTCCAGTCTAAGAAATACAGTGCTCACAAGCCTTTTCCACAATGAGCATCTGAATGTCATAGACTCCCAAATGTACCCCAAAAAGTTCTCTTCTTTCATTTTCTTCTGTTGCTCCCCATGGTCTTTCCTGAGATTGGTATGGGATTTGACCAAATTTCCTTGCATTTCTGATTGTCTGCCAGCCAGATAAGAGACATCTGATCAACGGTTTTCTTAAGTGCTCCATCCAGTGCTGTGGAAGTTATATGCATTATTCATGCAGCAGCATCCTGACAAACCACACTTTGATTATACAGTCATTTTAAGTCCATTCATTTACCAGACAAGTTAGAGATCAAGGGAGATCAGAGGAGACACACTCATGCATCAATAACGAACTTTGGCTCTTCACCCACTGTGTCCTTGGCTCCCCTTTCTGGTGTGGGTGAATTCTGACAAGCGCCTTTCTGAAGATCAAATGAAGGGATAGATGGAGAAGTTTACTGAACTGTAAAAGAATTGAATAAATTGAGACACTTATCCTTGGAAGGCAGAGTCATTGAGTAGAATGTTTTGCAATCAGAAGGACCAACTTCTAAATGGCAAAGTATGTGAGTGATCTCTAAGAACCATCTTATCTTTTAATCATAGTTTCAGTGACATTGAACTGGCAAAATAGGAGTTCGGAAGGTGAGTACCTGACATATGACAAGGACTACAGCTCAGATCCCTGACAATATATTAAATGCTAAGCATGGCTACATGTGTCTGTCATCAAGGTGATCCTTGAAGTTAATTGACAGGTGAAACAAGCCTAATTGATAAATTTCAGGTTTAGTAAGTGGCTATTTCCAAAATCAAGGTGGAAATCCACTGAAGAAAGACAACCATTGTTAATTTCTGACCTCAACACATATGGACACACACACATACACCAACATTCATAGACATAAAATGCACACTCATGTATACCTCTGACTACACAAAAAGCAAAAGGTCAGCAGCCCATTGTCAGGACAGTAATCTCATATAGGTATCACTTACAACAGACATCCTACTATCATTTTCCCTTTTGCTCATTTTTTGTTTGTTCATTTGCCTTCTTGTGAACCCATCATTCTGTTTACCTTTCTTTAATGTGAGCTCTGTGACCAGCTTGAAGCTACCATCCTGAGATACAGAGCAGCTTACTTGTTCTACCTTTCCTCTGGGATGAAACACAGTCAAGTATATGCATAGACACTTGGCTCTTTCAAATGCCTAGGTCTCAGAGTGCAATCACCACTCTGTTTGACTTAGTATTATATATATTCTTTTATGCTAAAGGGGATATTTGTGCATGAAAAGGAAGACCAGACCTGGATATGTACTCATATGTCACGAGGAAATGAAGCAGACAAATGCTTCCTAAGAGCGCATAGCAAATGGGAAAACTGGTAGGTGCAACCACTGATGCAAATAAAATGCAGAGGTTTATTGTGAGAATTTCAGCTCACTCAGTTGAACTAAAAATAACCTACACATGTGCTTTTGGTTGTGTATTATGATTATATGAATTAATACTCTGAGTTAGAGACATTAGTTAAAATTTTCTGTTATTTATATTACTTCTAGAATTGAATGAATATGTGATAGAAGATGCTAAAATATATGAGTTCAAAAATAAGAAAATATGAGCTACTGAGATTGTATAGCAGGCCAAAGCTGTACTGGCAATATCCATTACAACAAGAGGCCACAATGGAAAGATACAAGCACCTATTGAAAGTTTTTCTCTGAGATAAGACAACAAGAAGAGACTCCTTAAGGCCCAGCTTGAGTAAAAGATTTTACTCAATGTTAAAAGAAAATGGGGGAATGAAAGACCCCCCCCCAGAAGAAAATGAGCTTCAGGTCCACAAATATAACGTAAAAGAATAAGTCTTAAGATCCACAGACTCAGTGCCAAAACAGGCCTGAACGAGCCCAGACACGCCCAGACACACAGGGCCGGGCCTGGGTCGCTGTTAAAACCAACAGACCATAAAAGGAAAGGAATGCAGAACAAACCAGGAGTATCGGATCTGACTCACAGGCCATCTGGCAGGAAGAGATAGGCCCCTAGCCCCTGACATTCCAGACGCCCCAACCTGCACGTACTCTTTCACCATGTTGTAACCTCATTTGAATATGTTTAAAACAGCCAATTGTGTGTAGCTATACATTTGTGCTTCATTTGAATATCGTGTAAAATAGGCAATTATGTGTGACCATGCTTATGCGCCTCATTTGAATCCACCAATCCCCGTAACCATACATATGCTTCTGTACGCCCTCTTCTGCTCCCCAGAACCCTATAAAAGGCCCATGCTGGAGCTGCTCGGGGCGCAAGCCCTCCGAAGAGACTGTGTGCCTGCGGGTACCTGTGTTATTCAATAAACCCTCTTGCTGATTGCAAAAAAAAAAAAAAAAGAAAGAAAGTTTTTCTCTGGCTTGTACACTGTAGAAATGCACACACACACACACACACACACACACACACACACACGCAGGTACGCACGCATGCATGCACGCACGCACGCATGCACATGCACAAACACGCACAGGCACCACAATATCTGTGAATTGGAACCATGTTTGTTTACATAGTGGTGCTGAGACTACAGACTACAACCAAGTGATTTGTGCATGCTAGGCAAGCATAATTCCAACTGAGCAATATTCCCATTCTACAGTGTACCTCTGTGAAATGACTAAAAATTTTAAACAGGCTTTGCCTGCCTGGAATGTATGTCATATTCCTTTCTCCAAGGCTTTGACTTCAGGATGTCTTGAACACCTTAAATTACAGGGGAATCAGAGGTAACAGGAGTAGAAATGGAGAAGTTTATCTCAGTTCAAAGCAACATTGAGAAGCAGGAGAGAATTCTGGAGTTCCTGCTCCATGTGACGCTCTAAACACTAGGCTTAAATTATGCTCACCACAGGCCTCAACTCTATTGTTTTGACTCACAGTCTCCTAGGTTCCTGAAGTGTAGTCCTATCTTATCACCATGACACACCTTATGACAGTACTCAGAAGGGGCAGCAGCTTCACCTTTTGCATCGTATGCTTGTTGAAGCCTCAATATTCTTCCACATCTCCTCCCCCAGCATACTAAGTCATTCTTATTCAGGTTTGATCTGGGCATTACAGGAGTCAGTATAGTGACTAACTTTAAAACATACAATCAGAGAAGTATACTATCTTCTTGGCTTATCGTCTGCCATTATCTAGTATTAATTCCAAAATGAATGATTTTCTTAAGATGTGCGGTATTACCCAAGTCCTTCTGTAAATGCCTAGAAGTCCATGAACAAAGAAGTTATCCTCATGGACGATGGTCATCATACCTGGACATTCCTGCTAGGAGGCAGCACTGGTTACCAAAGAATGGGATCTCCTGACCTCCAGGGAATCATAATCAGACATCTTGTAGGAGTACAAGTCCAGAAAAAGCTTGGAAATTATGATGGGTAATTAAAACTCCTTCAGGGAAGATAAAAGCAAAAAGGCATGGGGGGTGAGAGAAAGAGGAGTGATAAAAGAAGGAAAAAGAAGAGTGAAAAATGGCGAACAAAGGAAATGAAGAAGAGGAAGAGGAGGATGGGGAAGGGGAGAGATAGGAGGAGTGGGGAGAGGAAGAACAGGAAACATCAAAAGGACAATAATAATATTATAGCACTCATTGATAAGTGACTATTAGCCCAAATGCTGGAATAGCCCTAGATGCACAGAACACATGAAACTCAAGAGGGATGACCAAAATGCGAATGCTTCACTCCTTCTTTAAAAGGGGAACAAGAATACCCTTGGCAAAGAATAGGGAGGCAAAGTTTAAAACAGAGGCAGAAGGAACACCCATTCAGAGCCTGCCCCACATGTGGCCCATACTTATACAGCCACCCAATTAGATAAGATGGATGAAGCAAAGAAGTGCAGCCCAACAGGAACCGGATGTAGATCTCTCCTGAGAGACACACTCAGAAGACAGCAAATACGTAGGCGAATGCCAGCTGCAAATCACTGAACTGAGAACAGGACCCCCGTTGAAGGAATCGGAGAAAGGACTGGAAGAGCTTGAAGGGGCTTGAGACCCCATATGAACAACAATGCCAGCTAACCAGAGCTTCCAGGGACTAAGCCACTACCCAAAGACTATACATGGACTGACCCTGGGCTCCAACCTCATAGGTAGCAATGAATATCCTAGTAAGAGCAACAGTGGAAGGTGAAACCCTTGGTCCTGCCAAGACTGAACCGCCAGTGAACATGATTGTTGGGAGGAGGGTGTTAATGGGGGGAGGATGGGGAGGGGAACACCAGTATAGAAGGGGAGGTGAGGGGGAGGGGTTAGGGGGATGTTGGCCTGGAAACCGGGAAAGGGAATAACAATCGGAATGTAAATAAAAATACTCAAGTTAATAAAGATAAAAAAATAATATTATAAGGAGCAAGTGACATTATTTAAGAACTTGGCTGTCAAGGAAGAATTGTTTTGCATGAGGTACCATGCAGCATACAACCTTCTCCTGAGACTTCCTAACTACAGGTAGGTATGCCATGGTTAGTCTGTGCCAACCAACAAAGCTTCACCTTTGGTAAGTCACTACATAGCAAAGAGGTGCCCCAATCCACCTTCTTAGAAACCAAGGAAGCAATCACAAGAAGAAAAGTCCTGGGCCCAGGGAACTGTGCTCATCCCTAGTTCACAAGTCAGGTAAGAGACAAGGCACTGTTCTGCTATTGCCGTTGCCTTCCTCACACAGGATGGAGGTGACCCACTTTAACTTGCCAAGCATCTTCATATTTAAATGAAGGTCATGGCATTTTGTCAAATATGAAATAAGGTAGCCAGGCCTCAGATGATAAGTTAGGAGCCTTGGGTTATGAGAGACAGGTGCATTGCCCCTTAGCAGCCTGCATTGCCCCTTAGCATGCTTACCTCTTCTAGCCCACAATGGATGCATGTACTGCACACATTCCTGTCCCTACCCCTTTGTGCTATTAACTTTTCAGATTCTATTTCTTCCACTTCCTTGGTGCAGGAGCCTGCTAAGCCTTCCATCCTGCCTGTTCCTCTGTGTTTCCTCATAATCCTATCTACTAGCTTACTTTCTTTGACATTCCCATCTGAGCTTTTGCCCTTTAAGTCCCTTCTTAGGTGAAAGAATTCTAATGGCAGATGCAAAGGTGAGACTTGAGCAAATGAAGATCATTTGACCACTCTTGAAGAACCACCCATTCTTCATTGCCCCCTGACCCTGACCCTTACTCTTTCAGCCTACCTCCTGCACAAAAGAATCTTCTCCACAAAAGTGAGTAGGTATCTCTCCTCCTCCTTCCTTTATTCCCTTTTCTTAGGAGCCCTCCCACAGTCTTTTCTAACTCAGCGTCTCATGCTTTTGATCCTATGATCAAAAAGTCCTCCTTATCTCCTATGGTGATACAAATATGCCCTTGTTGCCCTGCAGAGTCTACTGTAGTAAGAATGCTCTAGGAAATGCCTTGCAGTGCTGCCTCTGCAATCTGCCGTGGAAAAACCTATAGAAAGAGCTCCTCCATGAGATGATGTGACCATCTACTTTCCTGTTCTTCTCACTACCTCCAGGCAGATGTCGTATCAGGACTGATAGCAACACCAGAACTGTCTGCTGTGTCCTCCCTAATTGATCAAGCATAAGATTCCTGGGGTAGGAAGATTCAGCAATCACCCACTGCCTTCCTGGCTTCACATTTTGCCCTCTACTGTTCAGAGAACTGCTGGTCTTCCTCATATTGTACACGTGTTTTCAATTCTAGGTATGTAAGTGACTATATGCAATGTTGAGTGTTTTTTAATCATATTTTATTTATCAAGCACAATTATTGTCATTTTAATTTGTATTACCCCATTATTGTAAAACCTGTATTTTATATATTAGTAGTTTATGGGTAGTTTGCTTTGCTGAAGTATGTTCAGCCTGTAACAATATTAGGTTATTTATGAATATCTTACAGTTTTACTTTTAAATAATTGTTTAAATATATTTACCTTTAAATAAAAATGAAGCAATTTACCACCCACAGTGCTAATTCTTAACAGAGTGATAAAGGATCATTTGCTTAACTTAATGAACCAAGCTTAACATTATGTCAAATACATAGAGAGGATTTTTTATACCTCTATCTGTTTTAACTATCAGTCTTTGGCTAACTGCTCACATCTTTACTATCATTGAAATATGATAGTTCTATTATCACAAACTCTAAAACCTAACAGAAAAGGGGATGGCAAAATCCAATATTAATTACAGAAAGTATAAAAATGTGTATAAAACTATGTTGGAAATAAGTGATAAATAGCAATGGTCACAAGCTTAACAACATTTCTAACATGAAAGATATTGTTGTGTAAGAAAATACCTATCTATGAAAACCAGGATTTGAGCTTGGCACAAGGCTATCTCGGGGTGCTATTACATTTCTAATGGTTTTCTATCTTAGGTCAGGCACTGGCATTGAAAGGGTGGTGATGATGAAGAATGATCACGATGGATGGTACTCACTGTAGTTTGAACCTGGTTCATCTCAGAACTACCTAGTAACAGATTCCTATTTTTCAATACAAATATTTTTTTATTAGTACTCATGGTCTTTATCTAAACCTGGTGTTTATAGGCTAAGGGCAAGCATTATGTATTTCTCTGTTTTGACAAACATACTTGGGATATGTAACTTTTCTCTCAATAGATATGTGATACTTTCTCATGATGCATACATTTTAGACATTTGCATACACAATTATACATATAACTCAGGCTGGAT
This sequence comes from Rattus rattus, assembly GCF_011064425.1. Lineage (NCBI taxonomy): Eukaryota > Metazoa > Chordata > Mammalia > Rodentia > Muridae > Rattus > Rattus rattus. The sequence goes on from NC_046163.1 coordinate 78,175,711, forward strand.
TAATGTTCTGATTCTAGTTCTGGATATGTTCTGAGGTGTTTGACAACAAAACAAACTGGTTAGGGGCTGCTAAAGTCTTCCTCAAAGTTGGTGGAGTGACTGATTTGAGAGGATATATGTATAGCTCAATATACTTTCTATGCTACCCATAAAAACTACCTGACTCAATATAGGTACATGAATAGTGGTGGAATGTTGAAGTCTGGGGCCTCATGGGAATGTTTAGGCCATTAGGAGTATTGTCTTACAAGGAGGTTTAAGTGGTTCTTATGAAACCTCAATTAGTCTCAAGAAGGATTATTTATAGTTGAGCAATACTGACTATCCTTCCCACAGGCTCATGCTTCCTGATTTACCATCCTTCCTCTTACCTGAATTTTCCCAGAATGCCATTGTGAAGCCTTGACAAGAGACAAAACTAATGAGCCAGAACATGGACTTCCAGACTATGAAGTAATAAACCACTCATTTACTATACATCCTGTTTACTAGGATTTGAAATAATTTCAAAAGCCCATGTACTAAAGGCAAGGTCCCAACCCATGGTGCTATTGCAAAGTGCTCAAAACCTTGAGGAATGGGACCTAGTTGGAATTCTTACAGTAAAAGGGCAAGTAAATTTACCTTAATGAAAGTAATCTGGTCACAATGGTTTCTTCTTGACTCTGTCTTGTGTCTTGGGCACAAAAAATATATTTGGATTTCCACTTGGAGTAGTTCAAAACAATGGTATCAACCAATTATGACCTGAAATTCACATGTTGGAGTCCAAAGGATTTTTTTTTTTTGTCTATCAGCTAATTATCTTTGGAAATTGTGATCATGACAGGAAACTAAAGATCACAAATATGCAGCATTTTGCCTTTTGTGATAAGGTAGGAATAAAGTATCTGTATTGTCCACATCAGGCTACACACAACAGGACTACAAACTGACAGGGATTAAGGAACAGATAGAACAGTTAGGAGGACATTAAGTAAGCCAGAGAAAAAACTAGAGAATTGGCTCCATGGTTAAGAACACTACAGCAGGGGTTGGGGATTTAGCTCAAGCGGGTAGAGCGCTTGCCTAGGAAGGCATAAGCCCTGGGTTGGTCCCCAGCTCCAAAAAAAAAAAAAAAAAAAAAAAAGAACACTGGCTTCTTATCCACAGGACACAAGTTCAATTTTCAACACCTACAGCTGTCTCTATGTCCTGTTTCATAGCATCCAATTCCTTATTCTGGTCTTTGTATGCAACACACACACACACACACACACACACACACACACACACACATACACACACATGCAGTACATACACAGTACATACAGATTACATGCGGGTAAACATTCATATATATTTGTGTGTGTATATATGTACATATATATGTAATTTTTAAAAATAAATCTACATATTTTATCTCTTCAATGTAAAAATTTAAGACCAGTTTAGATGGTCTTAAGTTCACCACATAAGTACATAACTCCTTAATGCAGATAGGAGAGAAAACTCTCAGTATTATTTCATTTGATAATTAAAGGAAATTGGAATCAAAGCCTCAGCATGGAAGGAGGTTCTGTGAGAAGGGATGTCTGGAGCAGCAAAACAAATGGCTGGAAGTCAGAGAGTGGCTCTGAGCATAGCCTATGCTCTGCTGGAGGTGGCTCTCAGATTGCTTTTTCTCTCTCTTCTGGGAACAGCTTTTCAGAGTGCCACTCTGTGTTCTGCTATGCTCAAGAGACAGATTTCTCTTCCTATTGTAAAATCTCTCTGAATAGCTCACCTTTTGAATATCAAAAGCCATTTTTTTAATTTTACATATCAATTCAGTCATTACTGCAGGTTTTCTTTTCATTACCCTGTGAATCAGCATCACTTGACTCCAGCCCCTTGATTTTTAAAAAGAGACAGTAAGCACAGGCATAGGTAATAAGATAGATGGGTGAAATTACCTTTCTGAACATACCAGGATATTAGTTAGCTGTATCACAGGCTAACTTTGGACTCAAGAATCCATCTGCCTTTGTAAGCATAAAACAAACAAACAAACAACAAACACAAAAATCAAAAACAAAAATTAAAAAAATAAAAACAAAATAAACGTAGCTGGATAGAATGTTGCCTTGTGATCACCACTCCATAAATCTCTGTCTCCTTTCTTAGTATATTTCTGACAAGCTGGCTCATAGAACAGCTGCCTCTGTTCCTTTAGATCTGTGAAGCTCCTTATAAAATTCATATTGCCTCTTTATATTTTTGCATGGTTTGAATAAGTATATATTTTAGAATTCATGATTTTAGCCTTTTTTCTCACAGCCTTAATTGCTGTCCTGATGGTCACAGCATTCTACCATTTTGCTGCATGATAGGCATGCCCTTGCCTCAAGGACTCATACTGTCTCTGATCATCATTATTAATCTTGGTAGAAAGGATATTCCTCAAAGGGGGAACTTGAAAATAGGTACACTATTATATTAAAAAAGAGCCTTTTAAGTATAGCAACTGTGAACACTTGTGGAGCCCATTCCCTGATGGCTCTATTTCAGGAGCAGGAAAAAAAAATCATACTCTCTCTTACTTGGCCAAGCCAGACTCAGAACCTTATCTTTGTATAATGTTCTTGCGATGCAAATCCTAAAAAATAGTTACTTAGAAGAAAAAAAATCCTTTTTAAAAGCTTGGCGATAGGAGCTCTTTCTGAATCTCCGGTCTCAGATTTGAATATTTATAAGTATGACCAGTATTCATGCTTTGATTCAGCACTCTTGTTTCTAGAAATTCTTACATATGTATTCAAATATTTATACAATGTCAGATACGCAAAGACATGTATTGAACTAATATTAACCATTTCTGTATTTTTCTGTGTATATTTGCAGAAGTGTATATGAACACATGTGCATGTAGAAAACAGAGGACAACCTTAACTTTTGTTCCTCAGGTGCTAATAACCTTAGGTTTTTTTTTATGTAACTGAATTTATTTATTTATTTATTTATTTATTTATTTATTTTTATTAACTTGAATATTTCTTATTTACATTTCGAGTGTTATTCCCTTTCCCAATTTACGGGCAAACATCCCCCTAATTCTGCCCCGTCCCCTTCTTTATGGGTGTTCCACTCCCAATCCTCCCCCCATTGCTGCCCTCCCCCCAAAATCACGTTCACTGGGGGTTCAGTCTTAGCAGGACCAAGGGCTTCCCTTTCCACTGGTACTCTTACTAGGATATTCATTGCTACTTATGAGGTCAGAGTCCAGGGTCATTCCATGTATAGTCTTTAGGTAGTGGCTTAGTCCCTGGAAGCTCTGGTTGCTTGGCATTGTTGTTCATAAGGGGTCTCGAGCCCCTTCAAGCTCTTCCAGTTCTTTCTCTGATTCCTTCAACGGGGTCCTATTCTCAGTTCAGTGGTTAGCTGCTGGCATTCGCCTCTGTATTTGCTGTATTCTGGCTGTTTCTCTAAGGAGAGATCTACATCCGGCTCCTGTCTGCCTGCACTTCTTTGCTTCATCCATCTTGTCTAATTGGATGGCTGTATATGTATGGGCCACATGTGGGGCAGGCTCTGAATGGGTGTTCCTTCTGCCTCTGTTTTAATCTTTGCCTCTCTATTCCCTGCCAGAGGTATTCTTTTTCCCATTTTAAAGAAGGAGTGAAGCATTCACATTTTAATCATCTGTCTTGAGTTTCATGTGTTCTAGGCATCTAGGGTAATTCAAGCACTGGAGCTAATAGCCACTTGTCAATGAGTGCATACCATGTGTGTTTGTCTGTGATTGGGTTACCTCACTCAGGTTGATATTTTCCAGTTCCAACAATTTGCCTACGAATTTCATAAAGTCATTGTTTTTGATAGCTGAGTAATATTCCATTGTGTAGATGTACCACATTTTCTGTATCCATTCCTCTGTTGAAGGGCATCTGGGTTCTTTCCAGCTTCTGGATATTATAAATAAGGCTGCTATGAACATAGTGGAGCACGTGACTTTTTTATATGTTGGGGCATATTTTGGGTATATGCCCAAGAGAGGTATAGCTGGATACTCAGGTAGTTCAATGTACAATTTTCTGAGGAACCTCCAGACTGATTTCCAGAATGGTTGTACCAGTCTGCAATCCCACCAACAGTGGAGGAGTGTTCCTCTTTCTCCACATCCCCACCAGCATTTGTTGTCACCTGAGTTTTTGATCTTAGCAATTCTCACTGGTGTGAGGTGAAATCTCAGGGTTGTTTTGATTTGCATTTCCCTTATGACTAAAGATGTTGTACATTTCTTTAGGTGTTTCTCAGTCATTCGGCATTCCTCAGCTGTGCATTCTTTGTTTACTTCTGAACCCCATTTTTTAATAGTGTTATTTGTCTCCCTGCGGTCTAACTTCTTGAGTTCTATGTATATTTTGGATATAAGGCCTCTATCTGTTGAAGGATTGGTAAAGATCTCTTCCCAATCTCTTGGTTGCCGTTTTGTCCTAACCACAGTGTCCTTTGCCTTACAGAAGCTTTGCAGTTTTATAAGATCCCATTTATCGATTCTTGATCTTAGAGCATAAGCCATTGGTGTTTTGTTCAGGAAATTTTTTCCAGTGCCCATGTGTTCAAGATGCTGCCCTAGTTTTTCTTCTATTAGTTTGAGTGTATCTGGTTTGATGTGTAGGTTCTTGATCCACTTGGACTTAAGCTTTGTACAGGGTGATAAGCATGGATCGATCTGCATTCTTCTACATGTTGACCTCCAGTTGAACCAGCACCATTTGCTGAAAATGCTATCTTTTTCCCATTTGATGGTTTTGGCTCCTTTGTCAAAAATCAAGTGTCCATAGGTGTGTGGGTTCACTTCTGGGTCTTCAATTATGTTCCATTGGTCTATCTGTCTGTCTCTGTACCAATACCATGCAGTTTTTATCACTATTGCTCTGTAATACTGCTTGACTTCAGGGATAGTGATTCCCGCTGAAGTCCTTTTATTGTTGAGAATAGTTTTAGCTATCCTGGGTTTTTTGTTATTCCAGATGAATTTGCAAATTGTTCTGTCTAACTCTTTCAATAATTGGATTGGTAGTTTGATGGGGATTGCAATGAATCTGTAAATCGCTTTTGGTAAAATGGGCATTTTTACTATATTAATCCTGCCAATCCATGAGCATGGGAGATCTTTACATCTTCTGAGGTCTTGTTCAATTTCTTTCTTCAGAGTCTTGAAGTTCTTATTGTACAGATCATTTACTTGCTTGGTTAAAGTCACACGGAGATACTTTATATTGTTTGGGTCTATTATGAAGGGTGTCATTTCCCTAATTTCTTTCTCGCTTGTTTGTCTTTTGTGTAGAGAAAGGCTACTGATTTATTTGAGTTAATTTTATACCCAGCCACTTTGCTGAAGTTGTTTATCAGCTTTAGTAGTTCTCTGGTGGAACTATTGGGATCACTTAAATATACTATCATATCATCTGCAAATAGTGATATTTTGACTTCTTCTTTTCCAATCTGTATGCCCTTGATTTACTTTTGTTGTCTGATTGTTCTGGCTAGAACTTCAAGAATTATATTGAATAAGTAGGGAGAGAGTGGGCAGCCTTGTTTAGTCCCTGATTATAGTGGGATTGCTTCAAGTTTCTCTCCATTTAGTTTAATGTTAGCAACTGGTTTGCTGTATATGGCTTTTACTATGTTTAGGTATGGGCCTTGAATTCCTATTCTTTCCAGGACTTTTTATCATGAAGGGGTGTTGAATTTTGTCAAATGCTTTCTCAGCATCTAATGAAATGATCATGTGGTTTTGTTCTTTCAGTTTGTTTATATAATGGATCATGTTGATGGTTTTCCGTATATTAAACCATCCCTGCATGCCTGGGATGAAGCCTACTTGATCATGGTGGATGATGGTTTTGATGTGCTCTTGGATTCGGTTTGCCAGAATTTTATTGAGTATTTTTGCGTCGTTATTCATAAGGGAAATTGGTCTGAAGTTCTCTTTCTTTGTTGGGTCTTTGTGTGGTTTTGGTATAAGAGTAATTGTGGCTTCATAGAAGGAATTCGGTAGTGCTCCATCTGTTTCAATTTTGTGGAATAGTTTGGATAGTATTGGTATGAGTTCTTCTAGGAATGTCTGATAGAAGTCTGCACTAAACCTGTCTGGACCTGTGCTCTTTTTGGTTGGGAGACCTTTAATGACTGCTTTTATTTCTTAGGAGTTATGGGGTTGTTTAACTTGTATACCTGTTCCTGATTTAACTTCGGTACCTGGTATCTGTCTAGGATATTGTCCATTTCCTGAAGATTTTCAAGTTTTTTGAATATAGGCTTTTATAGTAAGATCTGATGATTTTTTGAATTTCCTCTGAATCTGTAGTCATGTCTCCCTTTTCATTTCTGATTTTGTTAATTTGGACCCACTCTATGTGTCCTCTCATTCGTCTGGCTAAGTGTTTATCTATCTTGTTGATTTCTCAAAGAACCAATTTTTGGTTCTGTTGATTCTTTCTATGGTCCTTTTTGTTTCTACTTGGCTGATTTCAGCTCTGAGTTTGATTATTTCCTGTCTTCTACTCCTCCTGGCTGTATCTGCTTCTTTTTGTTCTAGAGCTTTTAGGTGTGCTGTCAAGCTGCTGACATATGCTCTCTCCTGTTTCTTTCTGTAGGCCCTCAGAGCTATGAGTTTTCCTCTTAACACAGGTCTCATTGTGTCCCATAAGTTTGGGTATGTTATACCTTCATTCTCATTAAATTCTCAGAAGTCTTTAATTTCTTTCTTTATTTTCTCCTTGACCAGGTTTTCATTGAGTAGAGCATTGTTCAACTTCCACGTATATGTGGGCATTCTTCCCTTATTGTTATTGAAGACCAGTTTCAGGCCGTGGTGGTCTGATTGCAAGCATGGAATTATTTCTTTCTTTCTGTACCTGTTGAGGGCCGTTTTTTGACCAATTATATGGTCAATTTTTTGGAGAAAGTATCATGAGGAGCTGAGAAGAATGTATATCCTTTTGTTTTAGGATAGAACGTTCTATCAATATCTGTTAAGTCCATTTGGTTCATGACTTCTCTTAGTCTGTCTACGTCTTTGTTTAATTTCTGTTTTCATGATCTGTCCATTGATGAGAGTGGGGTGTTGAAATCTCCTACTATTATTTTGTGAGGTACAATGTGTGTTTTGAGCTTTAGTAAGGTTTCTTTTATGTATGTAGGTGCCCTTGTATTTAGAGCATAGATATTTAGGATTGAGAGTTCATCTTGGTGGATTTTTCCTTTGATGAATATGAAGTGTCCTTCCTTATCTTTTTTGATGACTTTTAGTTGAAAATTGATTTTATTTGATATTAGAATTGCTACTCCAGCTTGCTTCTTCTGACCATTTCCTTGGAAAGTTGTTTTCCTGCCTTTCACTCTGAGGTAGTGTCTGTCTTTGTCTTTGAAGTGTGTTTCCTGTAGGCAGCAGAATGCAGGGTCCTCACTGTGTATCCAGTTTATTAATCTATGTCTTTTTATTGGGGAGTTGAGACCATTGATGTTGAGAGATATTAAGGAATAGTGATTATTGCTTCCTGTTATATTCATATTTGGATGTGAGGTTATGTTTGTGTGCTTTTCTTCTCTTTGTTTTGTTGCCAAGACGATTAGTTTCTTGCTTTTTCTAGGGTGTAGCCTGCCTCCTTATGTTGGGCTTTACCATTTATTATCCTTTGTAGTGCTGGATTTGTAGAAAGATATTGTGTAAATTTGGTTTTGTCATGGAATATCTTGGTTTCTCCATCTATATTAATTGAGAGTTTTGCAGGATACAGTAGCCTGGGCTGGCATTTTGTGTTCTCTTAGGGTCTGTATGACATCAGTCCAGGATCTTCTGGCTTTTCATGTCTCTGGCGAAAAAGTCTGGTGTGATTCTGATAGGTCTGCCTTTTATATGTTACTTGAATTTTTTACCTTACTGCTTTTAATATTCTTTCTTTATTTTGTGCGTTTGGTGTTTTGACTATTATGTGACGGGAGGTGTTTCTTTTCTGGTCCAATCTATTTGGAGTTCTGTAGGCTTCTTGTATGCCTATGGATATCTTTTTTTAGGTTAGGGAAGTTTTCTTCTATGATTTTGTTCAAGATATTTACTGGTCCTTTGAGCTGAGAGTCTTCACATTCTTCCATACGTATTGTCCTTAGGTTTGATCTTCTCATTGAGTCCTGGATTTCCTGTATGGTTTGGACCAGTAGCTTTTTCTGCTTTAAATTATCTTAGATAGTTGAGTCGATGATTTCTATGGAATCTTCTGCTCCTGAGATTTTCTCTTCTATCTCTTGTATTCTGTTGGTTATGCTTGTATCTACGGCTCCTTGTCTCCTCCTTTTGTTTTCTATATCCAGGGTTGTTTCCATGTGTTCTTTCTTGATTTATTCTATTTCCATTTTTAATTCCTTCAATTGTTTGATTGTGTTTTCCTGGAATTCTTTCAGGGATTTTTGTGATTCCTCTCTGTAGGCTTCTACTTGTTTATTTATGTTTTCCTGGAATACTTTCAGGGATTTTTTGATTCCTCTCTGTAGGCTTCTACTTGTTTATTTATGTTTTCCTGGAATTCTTTCAGGGATTTTTGTGATTCCTCTCTGCAGGCTCTGAATGTCCATTCCTTCAGGTGCTGCTCTAAACTTTCCTCCCATATCCCCTCCTATAGATATTTATTCCCCTTTTAAGAAGGAGTGTGAACATCTACATTTTGGTCATCCTTCTTGAGCTTCCTCTGGTCTGTGGATTGCATCTTGGGTAATTCAAGCTTTTTGGCTAATATCAACTTATCAATGAGTGCATACCAAGTATGTTTTTCTGTGATTGAGTTACCTCACTCAGGATGATATTTTCTAGGTCATTCAATTTGCCTATGAATTTTATGATGCTATTTTTTTTGATAGCTGAGTAACGCTCCATTGTGTAGTTGTACCATATTTTTTAATCCATTCCTCTGTTGAAGGGCATCTGGGTTCTTTCCAGCATCTGGCTATTATAAATAAGACTGGAATGAACATAGTGGAGCATGTGTCTTTGTGATATATTGGAGCATCTTTTGGTTATATGCTCAAGAGAGGTATAGCTGGGTCCTCAGGTAGTGGAATGTACAGTTTTCTGAGGAACCTCCAGACTGATTTCCAGAGTGGTTGTAGCAGTTTGTAATCCCACCTACAATGGAGGAGTATTCCTCTTTCTCTACATCATCGCCAGCATCTGCTGTCAACTGAGTTTATTATCATAGCCATTCTGATTACTGTGAAGTGGAATCTCAGGGTTGTTTTGATTTGCATTTCCCTGATGACTAAGGATGTTGAACATTTCTTTAGGTGGTTTTTGGCCATTGGATAATCCCCAGCTGAAAATGTTTTGTTTAGTGCTGTACCACATGTTTAATAGGGTTATTTGGCTCTCTGGAGTCTAACTTCTTCAGTTCTTTTTATATTTTGGATATTAGCCCTCTATCAGATGTAGGATTGGTAAAGATCTTTTCCAAATCTATTGGATGCCATTTTGTTCTAATGATATTCTTGATCTTAGAGCATGAGCCATTGGCGTTTTGTTCAGGAAATTTTTCCCAGTGCCCATGTGTTCGAGACTCTTCCCCCTTTTTCTTCTGTTAGTTTGAGTCTATCTGGTTTGATGTGGAGATCCTTGATCCACTTGGAATTAAGCTTTGTACAGGGTGATAAGAATGGATTGATTTGCATTCTTCTACATGCTGACCTCCAGTTGAATCAGCACCATTTGTTGGAAATGCTATTTTTCTTCCATTGGATCATTTTAGAACCTTTGTCAAAGTTCAAGTGAGTTTAGGTGTGTGGTTTCATTTCTGAGTCTTCAATTCTGTTCCACTGATCTATCTGCCTGTCTCTATACCATTACCATACAGGTTTTATGACTATTGCTCTGTAATACTGCTTTAAGTCAGGGGTGGTAATTCCCCAAAAGTTCTTTTATTGTTGAGTATAGTTTTCAGTATCCTGGATTTTTTGTTATTCCAAATGAATCTGCAAATTGCTCTTTCTATCTCAATAGAGAATTGAGCAGGGATTTTGATTGGAATTGCATTGAATCTGTAGATTGTTTTTGGCAAAATGGCGATCTTTACCATATTAATCCTGCCAGTCTATGAGCATGGGAGATCTTTCCGACTTCTGAGATCTTTCTCAATTTCTTTCCTCAGAGACTTGAACTTCTTGTCATATAGCTCGTTCACTTGCTTGGTTCAAGTCACACTAAGATATATTATATTATTTGGGACTATTATGAAGGGTGTCACTTCCTTAATTTCTTTCTCAGCCTGTTTAACCTTTGAGTAGAGGACGGCTACTGATTTGTTTGAGTTAAATTTATACCCTGATATTTTGCTGAAGTTGTTCATCAGGTTTAGTAGTTCTCTCGTGGAACTTTTAGGGTCACAAGTACACTATCATATCATCTGCAAATAGTGATGTTTTGATTTCTTCCCTTCCAATATGTATCCATTTGACCTCCTTTGTTGTCGGATTACTCTGACTAAGCCTTCAAGTACTATATTGAGTAAGTAGGTAGATAATGGGCAGCCTTGTCTAGTCCCTGATTTTAGTCGGATTGCTCCAAGTTTCTCTCCATTTAGTTTGATGGTAGCTACTGGTTTGCTGTATATTGCATTTACTAGGTGTAGATAAGGGTCTTGAATTATTGATCTTTCCAGATCTTTTATCATGAAGGGGTGCTGAATTTTGTCAAATGCTTTCTCAGCATCTAATGAAATGATCATGTGGTTCTTATCTTTGAGTTTGTTTATATAGTAGATTACATTGATTTTCTTATATTAATCCCTGCATCCCTGGATAAAGCCTACTTGATCATGATGTATGATCATCTTGATATGTTCTTTGACTCACTTTGCAAGAATTTTATTGAACATTTTTGTGTCAATATTCATAAGGAAAATTGGTCTGAAGCTTTCTTTGTTGGGTCTTTGTGTGGTTTCGGTATAAGAGTAGTTATGGCTTCATAGAAGGAATTTGGTAATTCTCCATCTGTTTCTATTTTGTGGAATAGTTTGGCCAGTATTGGTATGAGCTCTTCTATGAGGGACTGATAGAATTCTGTGCTAAACTCATCTGGTCCTGGACTCTCTTTAGTTGGGTGACTTTTAATAACTCCTATTTCTTTAGGGGTTATGCGGTTGTTTGGATGGTTTATTTGTTCTTGATTTAACTTTTGTACCTTTTATCTGTCAAGAAAATTGTCTATTTCTTTCAAATTTTCTAGGTTTGTTGAATATATGCTTTTGTATAGGAGTTGATGATTTTTTTTAATTTCCTCAGATTCTACTGTTATATCTCCCTTTTCATTTCTAATTTTGTTAATTTGGATACACTGTCTGTTATCTCTGGTTATTCAGGATAAGGGTTTATCTATCTTGTTGTTTTTCTCAGAGAACTATCTCCTTGTTTTGTTGATTCTTTGTATAGTCCTTTTTTAATATGAAGTGTCCTTCCTCATCTGCCCTCAAGAAATTAGTCACAGTGTATACATTAGAATGTGGTGTGGTTCATAGATTTTTTTTAAAAGATATTCATGGATTAATTTGATAAATACTGTGCATGTATAGCCAAAACTTTAGGTAGTGATGAATCCTTTCAAAGAGAATGCAAAAGCAATTACAGGAATTTTAGACTTAAATGAATTCTCAACACGCATCTTTCTAGACTTTGAAAATGTGGAAGATTTTCTTCTGTTTTGTTCCATGATGAACAAAAACTGCATGAAAAATATACATTTTATATATTGATTGTACTTATAAAATAAAGAAAATATTTATTGAGTGATGTTAATACCTAGGCATTCTTTAACTTTCTGTTTATGGTCATTTGTTTCTTTATCATGGGAGCTTTTGAGGATGATATTAATTTATGGGCAGAATATAAAATCCAGCTAGTAGTTAATTGTGGTAGAATTTATAACCCAAGCATTTAAACATTACTGTCCCTATATTATTAAACCGTGTGCTACTAAATGACTTTTAAAATGACATAAGACAGTATTTCCTGCATGTGTTCAAATGATGTGTACACACACACACACACACACACACACACACACACACATGCTCTAAGAGAAATCAGCCCCTATGCTTTGGTATGGTGACACAAATCCTGTCCTTTGACATTTTTATTTACATTTTCTTAGTTGTTTCATTCTAAAAATGCTAGTCAAAAGGTAGGGAAAATTGTCTTTTAACATATTGCAATCAAAAGATTACAGACAAATAATTTTTATGAAATTATGGGAAGTTAGAAACTGGCCACCCCAATAACGAAGACAACCAAAACAAGCATCTGCAGTTACTTCATGTAGCACTATACACAAATTGCAAGTTTGTATGGCATGTTGCTGGGTTTCTAGAGAAAGACAAACAAGCCTTCCTCCTGCGTCCAAGCGGCTGAAAGGGACAACAGTGGATCAGGAGCTCATCTACAAGCAGAATGTAAGAGCTAAAGTTCCTTAAGTTGATGATCTGGGGTGTGAAGAAAGGTGGCTATTATTAGGAGAGCAGTCACAAGCATGGCTCTGAGAGGTGGCAAGTTGAGTGTTTTTGGGAAAACAAATTAATCTTTCAAAGATGAATTTTCTATTTCTTCTATTCTGAACCTAATATCCTCTCAACCTTATGATTTCTGCCACTTTTCCAGTAAGTTGCTCAAACAAGCCTGGTTAACACAGGTGGAATTAATTTCTATGCTCTGTACTGTGACATTTGAAGTGCTTGAAACTGTAATACACAAGCACATACATTCAGAATTCTCTTGATCCAGGGGTCAATTCTTAGCTAGTCAGCAAACCTTACAGCTATTTGTCCTTGGACAGACAAATCCACAGATTATTCTCTGCCTTTCACAGAGGCCATGTTTGATCAAGGACTTCTCTTTTGGGTTATTGCTGAAGTTTTTCCCATGAGTAGCATCTTCCTTATCTGACTTCAGCTTTCCAGGTTCTTTCACAACTTCCTGAATGGTCAAATCATAATTACTGATATCAGAGATGTGAATGTCAATCCTTTATCTGATTAGTCAGATGCACAAAGCATTACCAGTTTTATTCCAAGGTAGGGCAATGTTTCCAAAAGGTAAACAGAGGCATGAAGCTCAAGAATCAAAGATGGGTGGTGGTTTACAATGATCAGACTAAGTAACAGGAAGTTGATATACCAATAGTGAACAGTGCTTAAGGCAAGAACAAACCTGTTTCCTTACTTATATTCATAATCACAAATACATGAGATGCTTTTAGTAACAATCACAAATGAACTCTCAAAAAACTGTGACAACATAAATTCCAGGTAAATAGACTGACATCTAGATACAAGGCATTATCATATCTTAGATTTATTTTGAATTTTAACTCAAGAGCAACATTTACTGTTGATGATCTCCTCAGCAAAGCTACAATTGTGCTTTCAATGTTGACTACACGTATCAAGTAGAATGGACAATATGGAGATACATTTGGAAGTACATCATCCAAGGTACAACTAATTATTTTGTAGCATACTGGTAATGTTCATTGCACAGATATTGGGAGGTAAAACAAAGGGCTTCTGGATATTTTAAGTAAATACATGAGTAAACAAATAATTTGTTCATAATTACTTACTTAATCACTGTGTCCTAGTATTAGGAATTACTTTCACATAATCTATGTGGCAACAACTTTATATTAGAGATGATCAAATAGAATCTGAGTTTTATTTTACAAATGACACTGGTTCCGGATGGTCCTTCTTGACTCAAATTAGAATCATCAGACACTGCAGCTGGCCTTCAGAAATGGTGCCAAGGATGTTAGACCTGGGATAGCAACTCAGCATTGCTGTGCTGGAATAGTCAATAATTCCTTCTTCAGTGAGATGTGTATAATTTCTATTGTCTCTTGGGAAATGATGGTAAGAGACAAGTCAGTGGTCAATCTGCTCTTGAGAGGAGTAGATTCTTACTACTTGGAAGAGAGGTAAGCTTTTCCATTTATCTTATGCTTTCTTAGTAGTGTTGGTTTATTTCACACATGCAAAAAATGAGAAGTGTTATGTTCTCATGAAACAGCAAAGGAGCTTCCTAGAAGAGATAGGATGCTATCTCAGTCTATAACATATGTGCCTTTCAAGGGTATGAACCTGAGTTCTAATCCTCAGAACCCATGTAGAAAGACTGACTGCAGTATATAGATTTGTAGAAATCCCTGAAAATAATAGGCAGAGATCAATGTTATCTAGGCTTTTTTGGCAAGCCAGTAAGAAACTCTATCTCAATAAATAAGGCAGACAGTACCTCAATACCAACAAGGTCTTTCTGGTAATTCTCTTTCCTCCACATGCATATACACAAGTGTGCACATGCATGCATATACACACACACAAACACACACACACACACACACACATGCACACAAAAATGTCCATGAACACAGGTCTGAGAAATAGAGGTTTATAGAAATATATCTTCTCTTCTAAGAGAGGTTAGAGATGTAAAAACTTTAAAGGCACCAATAGGGCATTTCTGGAGGCAAGAATAACAAACAGCAAAAAATGCCCACAAAACTACAAAATACTAAATGCAGAAAAGAAAGAAATAAGTGATAGGATCAAGAAGACTTCTTAAGGAGAATAAAAGGGAACATTGAGATTTGTCATGAAGTGTCCAAAGGAGGTGAAGAATATGCACTTCCTAAATGGGGTAAAATTTATAATATTCCATCAGACTCATGATTTAAAATATATATCCAAAGTACTGTTGCGGTTTATAAGCCTGCATGGAGTTTTTGAGGAGGTAAAACCTGGCTGGTAGAAATATGTTACCAAAGAAAGACTTTGAAATTACTCTAACCCCTAATTCCACAATTCTCTTTAATTCTTGGTCCATCTTGATGAGAAAAGCATTCATTTCAAAATTTTTACATATTTTAACTATTTATCTGTGTGTGTGTGTGTGTGTGTGTGTGTGTGTGTGTGTGTGTGTGTGTGTGTGCAGGTGCCATGGATACCAGAAGAGGGTGTCAAGTTCCTTAAAAGTGGAATAAAAAGCAGTTGTGAACTGCCAAGTAAGTGTTGGGAAACTATGATAACTGACCTTGTGTTTTCTCTAAGAGCAGTAAATTGTTAACTGTTGAGCATTTTCTTCAGCCCCTTGAGGATCTTTCTATACCTTCCAGTCAGCAGAGCTTACCCAAGAGTAAGAAAAATAGTTAACGTGCTTTTCGTCATTTGAATTGTTTGTGTGAGTTATTTTGCCACAGTGATAAGGACTAATGCTACCTTACTCATATCACGTAGACACAATTATGCCTTCAACTTGTTTTTGACACTTTATACACAAAGATGAAGGTCTCAAAAAAACCTTTTGTAAAAACTGAGATTTTAGATACACTGCTATTAACAAGGGAGTGCCTTTGCTGAAATAGAGGGAGAGTAGAGTGTAGGTACTGGGGATTTGTCCATGCTCTAATGGAGATCTTCAAATTCATGCTCTCGAAGCCCTGGCTAAACTGGGCATTTCACAAAACCAAACCAAACAGAACAACATGATGAAAGGAAACTCACAGTGCATTATATACACATATGACCTTAACAAATATCTTTTTTTCATTGGGTTTTGATAAAAACGGTACAGGTTTTCTGAGGCACTGATGATATCCATAAACTTGAGGGTCTATAGATAGTTCATGGAACTGGAAATACAAACGATGCCTGGAAGAGGCTTCAGCTGACTATGGTGTGGTGGTGTGAAAATGCTTTGGCCAAGGAGGGGCACTATTTGGTAGTGTGGCCTTGTTAGAGGAAGTGTGTTACTGTGGGGATAGGCTTTGAGATTTTCTTTGTCAATGCAATTAATGTAAATCTCTTTAACTTAACCCCAGGCAGACTCTTCTGACAATTACAAAAAGCCACAGAGTTCTTCACCAAAATATCATAAAAACAATGTCCAGTGTTCAAATCATCCTCAGCACCAATGTCTTTAATATTCCTACTAGGATGGGCCACTATATTCCATTTAAAGCATCCCATTTCTTTTCAGATACTAAGTTCCTAAATCCACATTCCTCTAAACAAAACCATGGTTAGGCATATCACAGCAATTCCCCAATCACAGGTACTAACTGTCTATCTGCTGAGAAGAGATGCAGTGACCAAGGCAATTCATATAAGAGACAACATTTAATTGAGGCTGGCTTACACGTTCAGAGGTTCAGTCCATTATCATCAAGGCAAAAGGCATGGCCATATATAGGCAGACATAGCACTGGAAAAGGAACCAATATACCTTGAATGGAAGGCTACTAGGAGAAGAATGACTTCCAGGTAGCTAGTTGGAGAATCTCAAAGTAGATCTCAACAGTCACATACTTCCTCCAAAAAGGCTACACTTACTCCAACAAGGCCATACTTTCTAATAGTGCCACTACATGAGCTAAGCATATTCAAACCACCATATATGCTGATTCACCAAAACTTAAGAAGGAATAAGTCACATCATGAGAAAAAGCCTCACCACTGTTCAAAGAATGAAAGCATTTTATTACTCAGTGTTTCTAATATGATTTAATTAAAGTGTACAAAGTCAACATTATTTTTGTATTATTTTGCATTTTATATATTCATTAGTAACCCTAAGAATACTTTATGAGAATTAACTCATACCTGGTATGGGCTTTGTACCTAATAGCCTATTGTGTCTAGTAGAGGTACTGTCCACCATTATGGGAAAATTCCATTTAAGCACTTTTATTATGTACATATATATACATAAAAGTATATGTTAACAAACATCCACAACAATATATTTGTATATGACTTTTTATGGTTTTCAATGTAAATTGTCCACCCTGTATATACTCTGGAGTCCTACCCTCACACTTCCACACTATGTAACCATTTTGCTCCATTATTCTAAATTTTCCTTATGTACACCTGTATTCTATTTTTCTTTCACTGAAAAGTCCAGTAGCCCTTTGCTAACTGCTAAGTTTCCTGGCTTCTAAGTCATTCCAATTAATCACATACATCAGAAGATTTAAAATCAACATCTGGAAATGAAAGATAATGTGGTTATGGTATTTTAGAGTCTAGAATACATTATTCAGAGTGGTTATTTCCAGCTCTATCCATTTACTTTAACTTTCTATACCTTCATTTTTTCTTAATAACTGAATAAAGTTACATTGTATCCCATTTGCATTACCCATACCAATTTATTGACATCAAACATGATACCTTTTTCTGACTATTATGAATAGAGCAACATGGAAAATAGTTGGAGAAGTATAACTGAAGTAATATACTGAGACATTCAGTTATACATCCAATAATTGTTTTGCTGGATGTTGTAGATCTGGATGGGTAGATCTAGTTACAGTTTTGAGCAACATTGAGTTTTCAAAGACCACAAAACTTTATATGCTTTTGACATTGCTTTTACTTGCCAGAATTTGCTAATCATCCCTACTAGCTAACATTCATAGTGCTGAAAGGTGATATGCATGCTACTAGAGTGGAAAATTAATTGTTAATCTTAACCATCTGTGAACTTGGAGCACTACAATAATCAATGGCTTGGCAAGACACATGCACTGGTGCAATAGTGGTATTAATGTTGTGATAATATTGACCATTCCTTATTTGACTTAAACCTATCCCACGAATTAGAATTCATGCCTGGCACAATTGGCAGGGTCCATGTAATAGACTCTAAGGGAAAATATACTACTTCGTTCTGTGAAAAGAACAAAAGCCAACTCTTAGGATATAATGTCATGTGTGTACATTAGCGAATCTCTCAAACCTTACCAGAGAAGCTTCATTTTTCAGTAGATGATGGTTAACACTGAGATCCTCAACTGCAAAATACAGAGACCAAAAGAACACACATGCTAAGCCATAAATGGGGTAACTATATTAATTTCCTCCTACTTTTCCCTCAGTACTCTGACATCATCTCAGAATATGGGGAAGACAGATCATAAGTAACAGAGGTAGAGGGGGAATGTAGCATAAACATATTTGCAGGGCACAACAGGGCTGTTGAACATGTGAACTCACCTGTACAAGTTCAAGTGTCTATACAAGTATCTGCTGAAATTTAAGTATAATCACATGCTTCCTCCTATGGAAAAGGTACAGGGAGAATTTATTTGAGGGTAATAAAATGACCACTGAAGACAGAGATTGGTGTGATGTGCCCACAGCACAACAAATGCTGCCTATCTCCTAAAGTTGAAATAGGAAAAGGATGATTTCTTTCTGGAGCTTCTCCTGGGAGGGTCTTGATTCTGGCAAAAAAAGCTATTTTACTTTTCTAGTATCAATATTCGGAAAATTCATTTTTTTCTCCCGTTTACTCGTAAAGTAAATATTAGGTCACAGGCTACTTTACTTCTATATTTTGAATATCACCCCAAGGTGATAAATCAGACCTATAAATCACTAATGAGAAATGACAAAGTAAAAGATATGAGAGGGTAGAGTTCTATATAGATTGAATGGGATAAGGGCTTTAAGTTTTAGGTTAGTTACTTTTGTACTAAGTGGATGTGTAAAATTAATATGTACAGAATGCCTTAATCCTTGAAAAATTCTGGGGCTGAAGAACAAACAGATTAGTATTACATAATGGAATTTTACTTGATTTTTAAAAATAAGGTTACAAGTAAATGTTCTGAGAAACATTCATACATAGATATATTAAGGATGGCTATCAAATGAACATACAAAGGTGATCATGGAGTGGAATATGTGATATGAGATATTATTCAGGCTTTCCTTGAGGTTAACCGGGGTGTTAATTATAATCTCCATTTTGATTTGTTCACCAATATCCTGATTTTTATTAATAACGTAACAAGAAAAGTGTTGTCTGTTAAAAGTTTTCTGGGGGTTGGGGATTTGGCTCAGTGGTAGAGAGCTTGCCTAGCAAGTGCAAGGCCCTGGGTTCGGTCCCCAACTCTGGAAAAAAAAAGTTTTCTGGGACCTGTGCTAGGCAGAAGTAGATTCCAAGAATAAAAATGTCAGAGAAGGGATCGAAGCAACATCGAGCTGACATGCCCCACTGTGTAAAATTATGAACAAAAGAGCCAGACTTGGATCTATCAATCCATTGGGATGTCATGACTTAAATCATGTTTATCAAATAGTATAAAATTCATCACTAGATTAAGACTGCAAACTCTGATCTCCAAATACTACACTGTGGTAAAGTCTGCTTTGGACCTGAAAATTATGAAAAATTTCAGAAACTTGATACTGTTTTTGGTTCAGAATAAAGTGGAATTATAAGGGTTAAATAGAAGCACTGCAGAAAATTGAATGTGGTTACTTAAAATTCTATGCACAGCATGGGTAGAACAAGGTGCTCTCCCTATATATGGACTCCTGTTACATTCAGCTAGACAAAAACATGTACGAACAAATTTATAGGTATGAAATATCTATATGTATATACACACATATATATCTAAACACAAAACAAACATATGCATGTACACACAAATACATATACAACACACTCATAAATCCACACATGTATATGCATGGCTACACCTGCACAAATGTGTACATACACATACAAAAATGAAGACATTCATATATATTTACATATATTTGTGCAATACATATATACATACACACATGTCAGAGACCTTCACATCACTCATGGGACAACCTTGTTGAGGAAGGCAGTGTCAGGAGAGAAAGTCCTCAATTCTATGTCTGATTATGTATAGGACACTTTGAAATTCTACTTGAGAGCATATCAACTAACTGCTAATAGCTTTATAAAATATTTCTTAATATGAAATCAAAACCAGACTAAAACTGTTTTGTTTTTGTTTTATATAATAGATTTACTTTAAGCCATTAAATCTTCAGTCAGGGGCTAGCATTAATGTAGACTTGAGAAAGCAATTGGTTTTTAAAACTTTTTACTTTTGAGTTATCTTGAGCATTGACAGTGGCGTTTGCCTGGCAAACTGAAGCCAGACCTAAGAGGAGGTGGATCCTGCTTAGTGCTCACATGCCTGCTTGCTTGTCAGTACCATCTTCTCAACAGTAGTTATAATTGAGATCCTTTGTGTTATTATAGACACAGGATTCATGTGTGTGTGCGTGCGTGTGTGTGCATGTGTGTGCGCATGTGTGTGCGTGTGTGTGTGTGCGTGTGTGTGTGTGTCATGTATTCGTTGGGGTGTTCTTGTGAATGAGGATGCACATGTTTGTGCAAGGGCATGGTTATGTGTAAGAACATGCATGTGGAGGTAGGACTTCAACATTGGGTGTCTGCTTTAGTATCTCTTTACTTTGTTCTCTTGCAGACAAATGCTATTTCAGTGAACGTAAGATAACCCTGTTAGCTTAGCTTATCTGGCTCTCCAGAGAGCCCCAGGAATCCTCCTATGTGGTTTCTCCAATGTTGGATTAAAAGCACACCATCACATCCAGTTCTTTATCCATATTATTAAGGTTGAACTCAAGACCTCATACATACACTACTAACATGTTTGTTGAGTGAGCCATCTCCCTAGCCCACAGCAGGTTTCATTGTGAGGATATTGGAGTTGCTTTTTCACCTAAAATGCATGCACCCCTATCACTTACTGAAGAGTAAGTATGGTATAGACAGACCCTCAGAAAGTCAAAGGATTTGGGATATGACTGTTTTATATACTAAAAGTGTTAAATACTCTACATAAGTGAATTCTTGGGGATGAATAATTCTCATTTGACTTTTACATTTTCAACTTCTCTTCACTATTCATCTACTCAATAGGACAGTGGCTAACCCTTCATGTTTTGTGGCTGGCATTGCTCAGACTGAAAAACTTTAGGATAGCTTGGCTAAATAGTGAGATTCAGACAAGGTCTGAGTTCCTCTTCCCTTGTTATGGGTACAGGGTGGAGTCATGGAGCTGCATATAAATTAGTCATAGTTTCTGATATTTATCTATTGTGCTGGCCATGCCCAGAGATACCAGGACCAACTAAAGTAAGGTATAGGTATGTATTCTAGCACTGGAGACTATAAAATCAAACAAGGACAGACCTCTTATAGCTAAAAACACTGAAAGATGTTTGTTAGTTTAGCAGCTCAAGTCAAGTATAAACCAAAGGAAGCCTGAGTCAGAGCATGTGTGAGACATATATATTTACTTTCTTCTGAGAAATCAATCTCTTGAACTTTGGTCTGGATGTTTGGATAGGTTGTTTCTTAAGTCTGGAATAAATATAAGAGAGGAAAAGAATCTAAGAATTTGATAGTGAAGAAATACTAATAGTTTTTTTTACAGGAGTATGGCAGTGGGAGTAAAGCTGGGCTACTAATCCATCATCTCTTCATCTAATGGTATAACACATCTACCCTTGGTCCATCACTACCAGGGCTCTGATTCTGACACCCCTTTAATTGCAAAATAAAAGCTATACACAAGTCTCCCTGCACCTCCATCTTTCCTGTTTTATTGCCACCTACTTAGACTTGAAGTACACCTTTCCCATACCATCTTTTCAAGTTCATAGCTCTTCTTTTATGTTGCATTTTCTTTGTCTTAAGGACAACAACATAGAATCACTCATATGGAGGTACCTTCATTTGAATTACTTGTCACCCTCAATTACTAGATATAAGAACACTAAATTTTCATTCACTTAAGTTTCAAGGAGTGAAACCTGAGACAAAAAGGAGCACAGGCTTCTTTACCAGGTAGATGTGACATTGAAATCAATCTTTTCTCAGTAGGCATACATAACTGGGCAATGCATCTGTTTTACTATACAGCATCATATTCTGTAATCCTAAAATACCTGAAACATTGTACTGTAGCTATGCTATGTACAATGGATAATGCCATGAATCACATGAAACACAGTGCTCAATAGCATAATTTGGCTGTGTGTAACTGGGAGTCGTAAAGAAGCTTGAACATTACAGCCATATCGGACCTTGTAATATACTATGCTCATACTTCAAGAATGTTCCCTACATCTGATAGAGGGCTGATATTCAAAATATACAAAGAAAGCAAGAAGTTAGACTCCAGCCAAATAACCCTATTAAAAATGGAGTACAGAGCTATCAAATGGTTGAGAAGTACTAAAGAAATGCTCAACCTCCTTAGTCATCAGGGAAATGCAAATCAAAATAACTCTGGGATTCCACCTCACACCAGTCAGAATGGCTAAGATCAATGACTCAGGTGACAAGAGATGCAAGTGAGGATGTGGAGAAAGAGGGAAACTCCTCCATTGTTGGTGAGATTGCAAACTGGTACAACCAGTTTGGAAATCAGTTTGGAGGTTTCTCAGAAAATTAGATATTTCACTACCTGAGGACCCAGTTATACCTCCCCTGGGCATATACCCAAACTATACTCTGACATACAACAAAGACACATGCTCCACTAGGTTCATAGCAGCCTTATTCATACTAGTCAGAAGCTGGAGAGAACCCAGATGCCCTTCAACAGAGGAATGGATACAGAAAATGTGGTACATCTATACAATTTAGTACTACTCATCTATCAAAAACAATGACTTCATGGAATTCGTAGACAGATTGATGGAACTAGAAAATACCATCCTTAGTGAGGTAACCTAATCACAGAAAAACTCACATGGTATGCGCTCACTGATAAGTGGATATTACACCAAAAGCTCGAATTACCCAAAACAATCCACAGACCACATGAAGCTCAAGAAGACAGACAACCGAAGTTCAGATGCTTCACTTCTTCTTAAAAGAGGGAACAAAAATATTCATAGGAGAGGAACTAGAGGCCAAGTTTGGAACAGAGACTGAAGGATTGGCCATTCAGAGCCTGCCCTACAGGTTGCCTATTATATACAGCCACTAAAACTAGATAAGATTGATGAAGCTTAGCAGTACATGCTGACAGCAGCCTGATATAGCTGTGTCCTGAGAAGGACAGCCAGAGCATGTCACAGAGGTGAAAGCTAACAGCAAACCACTGAACTGAGAGCAGGATCCCTGTTCAAGGAATTAGAGAAAGGATTGAAAGAGCTGAAGGGGCTGAAATGCCACAACAACCACAAAACCAACCAACATAGCTCCCAGGAACTGAACCACTACCCAAAGACTATACATGGACAACCCATGGTTCCACCTGCATATGTAGTAAAGGATAGTCTTGTTGGGCACCAAAGGAAGGAGAAGCCATTGGTCCTGCCAAGGTTGGACACCCAGTGTAGGGGAATGTGGGGGATGGGATGGAAATGGAGGGGAAAACCCTTATAGAAGAAGGGAAGGAGGATGGGACAGAGGGCTTATGGACAGGAAACTGAGAAAGGGAGTAACATTTGAAGTGTAAATAAAAAACTCTCCAATAAAAGGAAACAAATAAAATCACATTACCAAACTCTTTAAAAAAAAAAAAGTGTTTCCTATTTTTTGTCCTATCCTTACTTTGGCTATTTTTTGCAGGTTTTTGCTTCTTATCAAAGCCTAAAACTTTTATCATTTCTCTATCTCTATCTATCTATCTATCTATCTATCTATCTATCTATCTATCTATCTATCTATCTATCTATCTATCTACCAATCCATCTTTCTATCCATCTCTCCTTTTGTCTTCCTTTATTTCTTATTCCCTCTTTTGGTATTTCTTGTTTAACATCCCATATTAATGAGATAATTCATTAATTCCCATTTACAACAGTGTTTTCCTAAAATCCGTTCCACAAACTACTATCACAATTCAGAAAAATTATAGAATTTCATCTGAGCTCCTTTTCCTAGGCTAGTCCTATGCCTTGTTCCAAGGTCATTGTATTGCACCACAGCACTATTTTCTACAAGTTGCACTTGATATCTCTCAGTTCTTTGTCCCTTGTATTCATGAAATTAGCAAATTCATTTTCAGTTCTTGCATGTATCACCACTTAACCTACAACAGCAATGACCTACTAAGAAGCTACCCTGTTTTCTTTTGTGTGTGTGTGCTCAATTCAATTTACAGTTTGTTCCACTACAATTATGCAAATGAAGTTTTAAATGAGAAAAGACAATCAACTCTTAAAGTTAAAATTTTTCTAGCATTTTTTGCTCATTCACTGACATTTAAAACTGTAGAATTGAATACAATATGAGAGATCTTAAAGACAGAGGTAAATAGACTGTCTTTTTTTTAAATTTTTTTTTATTTTATTTTTTAACTTGAGTATTTCTTATTTACATTTCGAGTGTTATTCCCTTTCCCGGTTTACGGGCCAACATCCCCCTAATCCCTCCCCCTCCCCTTCTTTATGGGTGTTCCCCTCCCCATCCTCCCCCCATTGCCGCCCTCCCCCCAACAATCACGTTCAGTCTAGACTGTCTTTCAATTATCAACTCCAGATTCAAAATGTCTGGGTGACCGATACATTTATAACTGCAATTAGAGAAATAATATTTCAAAATCAAACCTAATTCCATAAACTAACATCTACCTTCAGCAAATTATTTGTCTCACTGACCTTTTTTCTGGAGATACCAGTAACTTCTTGCTGAGACAATACATCTGAAAGACAGGAATAATAAATGGAAGAGTTGTCCTTGATGGGTATATCATGGTGGTTGGTACATGTGGAGGCTGTTCCCATCCCTTCACAGTCAGGAAGAAGAGATGAGTGGTGGATCTGAGCTTACTTTCACCTTTTTATTTATGGAAATATCTTGTCCCCTGGAATGTTTTAACCTACTTTCATGGTGAGCCTTCCCACATCAATAAACTTGGTATACAAAATCACTCACAGGCATTAGAGATTTGTGTGTTGGTGATTCTAGATTATGGGACTCACAACCACGAGAAGGAGTGAATTTCTGACTCTTGTATCTGTTATTGGGATGATTCTCCTCCTGTTGTGTTGCTATTTCCAAATTATTATATGACAGATTTTGGTTCATCCTATTACATTTATTTTTCACATTTGTTTGTTATTTGTTAGAATCTCATTTTTAAAATGAGAGATAGAAAAGGTGTGAATCCAGGGAATGGGATACTGGGGAAGGCATTAAGATAAGAAGAGGGATGCAAACTATAATCAGGTATACTATATGAGAAATGATTCTATTTTCAATAATATATGAAAGAGTATGAAAATAATATGGATATAATTATATGAACACTGTACTGTTAGCAAGTAGACTAGAAATGACCTATCTTGTTTGTTGTGACAAATGATTTTATCAGGTACTCTAAATAGATTTTCTGGGTTTTTGCTTGTTTGATCAACTTTCTGTCATACTAAGTTTTATCCATTAAGAAGGAATGAAAAAATTTTATTTTGGGGGAACTTTTGGTCACCTTGATTTTCTTGACCCATGCCCTTAAGATTGTTAATACAGGTATGGTCTTCTCAACAAGATGCCAGATTCCCTAAGCACAAGAAACATATAGATGTGTGCTCTTTGTATAAAAATGTATGATCAAAACACTAAAGAAAACATTTAAATGGCATTATATACGGGAGCACATTATGCTTGAAAAATAATTTAATTCTCATAAATACATGCTCCTTAAATTGACAAAATTACCATAGGTTTGAATCTTGTCTGAGACTAGCATAAAGACTTCAGCTGTAGTTGATGGCTTAGAGAGAATTTTATTTTATTGTGACCAGGATAGGACCTTCTATGTATCTGTGCATTGCAAAATTTGAATCTCTGAGTCCACAGTGTTCCTATCTCATGCATGCACCTGCTACAGCAAAAATCCATCCATTGTAGAGACACCGGTAATGACTCGTTAGGCTAAGCTAAACTCAGTCAGGAAAGCCTAAGTGTGTTTGCTGTAAATATCTGCCAAGGCCACATTAGTGTGGAAAGCAACTCTAGGTGATCAATGTGCCTGGTAAAAATAGGTTGGGATTGGGTATGAAACTACTCAGATACTCACAAGAAGCTCCTTTTCTAGTCCACAGTAAAGCCTCAGGTCACATCTGAGAGACTGAGTTATTGAAAAAGGTTTCTCAGAAACTAAAATCTCAAGGAGTTGAAATCTTGACCCTGAAGAAGAATATTATGAGTACACCTTTGCGCAGAATGACTTCATAACATGCAGAGGCATGGAAAGCTACAGCCAGCAAACAAAGAGCACAGAATTTTACACTGGGCTGATTTCAGTTTGGATGCTATATCTGCTGTCAAGTGCTCCAGATTTCTATATCTAAAAAGTAAACATGATAAGCTACAGTTACGACTTATGGGATAAATCAGAAGACCTTTACCTGCATTTATTAAGAAGTCATCACCTTCTCATATTTTGATGCAAATATAATCTGATTTGAGACACATTTAAATTTTTTCTGAATATTATGGCTTTGAATTGTACAAGGTATCATAGATGCTTACCATGGTGTTTGGCTCCTTTAGTAGAAGTAAGGAAACTACTTTTTCTGTGGGTAACTTAGGCCTGGTTAAGTAAATACAGCTACAGCTCATACCTGGGAGCTCACAATCCTAGAGGAGGAATCTATTACTATTGCTTTTTCTAAATGGACATGGAGGCAAACTGCCTTCACGATTATACTAATTTATTAGCACAATTCTCAGCCTGTATCAAAGAAGCCTCCTTTGTAGTAGACAGCTGTTAATAAAGATACTTAGAAAGGATAAAGTGTGGAGAATAAGTGAGTATTAATGGTCAGCCAGAAAAGAAATATGTATATTACTGCTGTTCATCTAAAGGCTCAGAAAATATCACAGAGAAGAGAATGAAAAATGTAAGAGGCAGAGATGAGGGCCTCTCTCTTCTGGTCAGGGCAGGACTTTTATACTCATCATCTCACTGAAGCAGTGGTAGTCTGTACAGGACTGGGCCCATTGTCATTTCATCATGGCTCATATCTGACAATCGCTAACTAAGATAGTGTAGACAACGAATAACACAGAGGGTGTCATTTCTTTCATTATCCACTGACAAATTGTCTTTGTTCCAGTAAGTACTTGCCTACTCAAAAATCATAAAGTCATACAGCCTTCATGAGTGAAAGAGCATGGAAGAGACCTTGTATGGAAAGAATCTTCAGCGTGAGAGAGAAGGAAATGTAAAATATTGAGGGATGTGAGAATGACCAAAATTCTATATATAAACTTTGAAATAAAAATAAGTTTTTAGAAAAGGAGAAAAGCAGCTCACATACTAGGAAAAATAGTTTCTCATTTTAACTATTGTTTTCTGGTAATTATTTTCATGGCACAAACTATGAGTTATTTTTGATTGAGTGTTCATCTGGTATTCCATTAGTGCACCCCCATACACATACAAATATGATGTTTAAAGACATAATGGAGGATCATTAAATAGAAAAATATCTGTATGTATCTCCAAAATCTGAGTTTCAAATATCTGGAAAAAAATGTTACCTTGACATCTCTATCATGCAATGGGTTGCTTTGTTCACCACTGCATCCTCTTCCAACCTCAGAATAATGACACTGTGTTGAGTCCTCTGGTCCTTCGCATTCATAAGCAGTCTGTCCTTTTTGAATGTGAAGTATCCCTTTCAGCTCCTGTGTTGAGTTTTTGGTTACCAGCTTGTGATCTTCTTTGGGAGGTAGAATCTTGCTGGAGGAAGTG
The DNA here is from genome assembly GCF_011064425.1 of Rattus rattus. Taxonomy (NCBI): domain Eukaryota; kingdom Metazoa; phylum Chordata; class Mammalia; order Rodentia; family Muridae; genus Rattus; species Rattus rattus. Next base: position 78,203,291 of record NC_046163.1, read on the forward strand.
GGTGATGGGAGTTGAGCCTCTAGGCTCCATAGCCTGCCCCAAATTTCTATTCACTCTAGGATACCAGGATATAGGTACAATATGAATACAATCTCCTCTTTCAGTTTCCAAACATTCCCCACCTTGAACTGAAACCCCTGGAAGAGCCAGACAAAATAACTCTTTCTCCTCAAATCTCCTTTGTTCGATATTTTGCACCAAGAAAGCCAAGAAAATAATCGAATCACATTCCTTCATTTTTTTTATTGAATCACATTCCTTCATTTTTTTTATTGGGCCATGTATATAACCTACATACCTCCTGACTCACTTCCCATCCAATGCATTCCTTACTACCATAGCTACTGTGGGTGTACAATCTTGGTGAGTATTTTTCTGCATCTTACATAGAGAATTTGCTAAATTCAACAATTGAAATGTGAAATTTATACACTAAAAGTGGTTGCCTTTAATCCCAGAACTCTGGTAATAAAAGGAGGTTAATCTCTGAGTACAAGGCTATGCTGGTCTACAGAAAGAGTACCAGAATGTCTAGAGCTACAAATAGAAACCCTATTGTAATCGGTCAATCAATCAATCATTCAATCATCAAACAAAAATGAAAATTTATATAGAAGTCTTGATATAGTGTAAAATAAATTGTAATCACTTAATAACTATAATTATTATATGAATATGAATATTTCAGCAGTTTTAAATAGTTTGTCTATTACAAGCAAGCAAACAAACAAACAAAAACAATGACAAATAGAGCTGGTCCCCAGTCACAATTTATACGGCATTAGGCATTAGGTAGCTAGCTACCAAGTCACAATGACATCTGACTTACCATCAAATCTTGGTAACTGCTATGGTTCTTCCAGGGAATTCTTTCTAGTGCCGAGCATGCAATATCTCCTTCATCTTTGTAGCAATGATGGCACAGGTATCACCTATGTCCTTAACTCAGCCCATGGCACAACAGTGACAGAGGCTGAGACTTTCATTAAGTCTCACACCTCAATTCCCATCAATGGAGGTTAACATTTAAGCATGACTGAATAAATACATGTCTGCCTGGATAAAAGGGTGACTAATAAAGGAAAGAAAGGGTGAATAAAAGTGTTATTAGCAGAGCTATGCTGTGTGCATGTCAACAGAATGCTAATAGTTTATCACGGAGCAGAGAGTTGATGCAAACCTGGCCTTCTAAGAATATTAGCACTTTTGGAGGATAAAGGCACAGATCTTCATTCTTTGTTGTAATTTTGCCTTTGCCTTTGTTGCCATTGTTTTACCTCCTTCTCTTCATCATCATCATCATCATTATTAATTATAATTTTTTCACACACACTCTCATACTCTTTTTTAGTTATTAAAGCTAGGATTTAGGATCTAACATGCTTTAGGATTGCCTTAAGCTCAGAAGGTATTCAAGGATGGTTGATCTCCTGATCTTTCTGCTTATATTTCCTGCTTATATTTATATGGATTAAAGTAAGGCCCCAACACCCCCTGCATTATGCAGGGCTGTGGATAAAACCCAAAATGTCCTAAATGCAAGTCAAGCATGCTAACATTTGAGCTACAGCCCCAGCAAACTTTTGTAAGCTTTTATTTGTTGTTGTTGTTGAGTCATCTAATGAAGCCCATGCCAGCCTTGAATTCTCTATATCTTTTAAATATCTGCAATCTCTAATGTTCTCAGTTCTGAAATTGCAAAGATTTGTTGACAATACAAGGTTCTAAAAATTTACATAAGAAGACTCTTTCCTTGTTGGAGACTTTTAGCTAAATTTACACTGAGGTTAAAATGAAACTGCTCAGTCAAATTCTGTAGTTACCTTTAAGGTCCAGGTAACTAAAAGTGCTACTGTAGGCCTTCCTTGTGTGTATGGTTTCCATGAAGACTTTGGTTTAACAATTCCATTGAGCTATTTTCTTTCATGGAGACCTGAGGCACTGTCTCCTTTAACAGGTACTCTTCATAGTGATATTCTTCATTCTTTTAAGAATAGTGTTCTCAAAAGTTAGGAAAATCTAGAGTTAGATGATATGATTTTACCATTCAAACTTTCTGATCATAGAATTGAACAAAGTTTTAAAGTTTTTGTTTTTTTGGTTTGCTGTATTTCCCCCAAAGCAGTGGTTCTTTTACTAAATGGAAGGACCTTCTACCTTCTATCACTTACTACAGTTGTGTGTGTGTGTGTGTGTGTGTGTGTGTGTGTGTTCTGTGTGTCTACCGGAATCATTAAAGCATTAATTTTGTCATTGAGTTAATAATCAGTAATTGGCAACTGGTATTTGTTATTTTACATTTCTTTAGTGTGTTTCTATCCACAATATGAATGCTGGTTATCTCAAACAGAGACCCAGAAAGCCACCTTTTCAATCACTGTCAGTGTATACAGAGTGTACAAATGCCTGGTCTCTTCTAGATGTGGTATTAATCTTTCCCCTCACTGAATAGACCACTTCAGAAAAGAGACCTGACTTAAGGAACCATTAAATCCTCTGAGAGTGACTGAGCAAAATGCCATGACAACTGCTTTTCTTAGAAGAAGAGATAAACAATACTAATTAAAGACATAGTTAAGATGACTGAAGTAGTTCAAGTGTAAAATGTCCTATTGAGACTCACATGCTTGAACACTTAGTCCATAGTTGATGGCACTGTTTGGGAAGGTTGTGAACTCTTATGGAGTCAAAGGACTTAAAGGATTTTAACCCTGTCCTATTTCTTCTTTTTTTCTTTCCTTAATTAATATTTATTAGAAATAAAGCCAAGGGGGTTGGGGATTTAGCTCAGTGGTAGAGCGCTTGCCTAGGAAGCACAAGGCCCTGGGTTCGGTCCCCAGCTCTGAAAAAAAAGAACCAAAAAAAAAAAAAGAAAAAAGAAATAAAGCCAAACTAAGTGTTTATACAGACCATGAAATTTAACTCTGAAATAACTCTATGGCATAGGCTATTGAATCCTGCATTTTTCCCAGTTAGGATAGAGAAAATCAGAAACCCAATAGCCATTTCAACTTATAATTAGTGAGGAAGTAGTTGCCATGTAAACTTGATAGTTCCTATGATTCTAGGAAGAATCACTTCTCTTAAGCTCTCTACCTAGACTGAAGGAATTTTGTGTCTTGATGCTGGTGGTTTCAGTGACTATGCCTAACATTCATATGTACATATTCAGTTTGCATCAAGGGAACTAAATTTGGGAGATTGCATCCTTCCTTTTCCACTGAACTTCTTGCTTGACTAATGAATCTTAGTTGTGCTTTGCCTCATTCAATTATGTATTTTGAAATTTATGGTTCACTGATCAGTGTTCAGGTCTGTTGTGGTGTCTCTCAATGCAGCCTTGTCAGATGATTCAGTTATTGTCAGTTCTCAAACTCTTTTTTTTTATTTGCTGATGAATCAGATGTAAGGATAAACAGATGGTTTTAGAGCAATGTAGTTGGTTCAATGGTCAAGGTACTCAGAAGGCATGAGCAAAAAGATTAGGGATATGGACACCAATATGGAAGGATAACTAGAAGGTAGCTAGAAAAGAAATCATAGACACTGGACTAAGCAGGGAAAAGGTGTAAACAAAGGGGTTGGGGATTTAGCTCAATGGTAGAGTGCTTGCCTAGAAAGCACAAGGCCCTGGGTTCTGTCCCCAGCTACCAAAAAAAAAAAAAAAAAAGAAAAGAAAAAAGAAAAAAAAAGGCGTAAACAAAGAGGACACAGAGACCTGAAAATGTTAAGAAGGGTCAGGAACTGTCAAAAGGTCTGAGCAGAGGCCTGGGAGAAGGACCCAATGCAGAAGGTTTTTGCTGTTCAAACATAAAGGCACGATTTTGTTTGCATCCTAGGCTCATGTAGAAACTGGGTTTTGGTGCCAACAACTGTAACCGTAGCACTAGGGGACAGTGATAAGTGGATCACAGGTGCTCAGTGGACAACTAGTTTAGCTGTAATGATAAGGTTTAGTGAGAGACTCTGTCTCAAAAAATGAGGTAAATCCTATATACCCATGGTGTGGATATACTCACTGAGGTGTGTATGTGTATGTACTAAGTAAATGAATAGATAAATAATAAAACAAAATAACAAAAAACCAAAAAGGTGACTGCAAAACACATCCTGAAGTCAATCTCTGGCTGCCACATTTTCATTCCCAGATTGGTATCTTTTTCTACACATGTATATAACACACACACTAAAAATAAAACAAAATTATTAAGAAGAACTCTAAGGAATTACAACATGAAGTACAGCTGTTTGAAGGATATCTGAGTCCAGAGATGCTAGTGAGACTGTAATATGCCTCACAAAAGGGACAGACATGAGCAGAGCAGGTGCTCACTTTACAGGGCCCATTTTGTACGAGTTGGGTTGGTGCAATGAGAAGTAGGAGGTGGAACTGGAGAGATGACTCAGACATTAAAAGCTAGGCTCACAACCAAAGATATACGAAAAGTAGGAGATGAGAGTTCCCATAAGGTCAGTGACCTCCAGACCATCACGAGAGCCAAAGGATTGTTAATAATTACTGAGTATAAACTCTGGAATAGAAATCTATAAAATGCTAAAAATTCTACATTGCAAAAATTCTGCATTCGTTTCCACTTCCTATTTTCTATGAATACCAAGACATCTGCTATAGGTAATATAAATTCAATGTCCACACTGCCACTGATTCCTTCATTGCTGGTAGGTACAGTTTCTTGGTAATTCTTCTATTAAGGTTGTTTTTTAACTCTGGCCATGATGTCTGTTAACATAAGATAGTTAGAGTTTAAATTTTATCAACAGTTTATAATTGATATAGCCTTTTCAAAAAGAATTGTTTTGTGTGAGTTGCGTGTATGAGTATGTATGGGCCTGTGACTGTATATATGAGACCTGTGTAATTTTTTGCACACATACTGTATGCAGCTGTGTCAGAGAGCCCAGACAAGAGTGCTGGTTCCTTGTATCTGGAGTTTTAGGTTTTGAGCTGCCTGCTGTAGGTACTAGATGCTGAACACTCTTTCTCCAGATTAAGCTGTAAGTGCTTTTAAAGATGAAGCCATCAATTCAGGTTCCAGTACTGTTCTTTCTAGTAATATCTAGTTTGGTTAAAGTATCCCAGTGGACTATCCCAATGATTTCCAGCATCATCTCCTCATAGTTCATCTTATCCGGATGTACTTTGCTGAAAAGGAGGCATCAAGAGTAGAGCATCTGTGTAAGAACCACCATTTACGTATGAATCAGGATTTTATTTCTATTGAATAGATCACTAAAAGGTGTCTTTTACAGTTTTTCTATTTTTGGAGTTTTTCTTAGTGGACTATTCTAATTTTTCTTAAATTTTGTTTTTATGAGAGTATTAGTCTAGAATTAATGTAGACAGATAGAGGGCTTAGGGAGAAAAAGATCCTCCATTCTAGACTGAGAAGTTTTATTTCTCGCATGGGAAATAATTAAATTAAGATTGAGTTTATATTTCTATGTAGTCTCAGATAACCCTTAGTTGGTGATACTCTTGTTTTCATATCTGAACACTGGAATCATAGATATGTAAGGTTATCTTAATGTTGTTGAATGTGTGTCTAGTAGAGTATTGTTGTTTTAACTTGAAGATCACCCAACCTTTATTGGGTGGATATCAGAGGCACTTAGAAGATAAAGGGTTTGCCTAGAAGAGTGGCTACAGAAGGTTGGTTCTATAATCTAAATCATATAACAGAAGCTCTCCATCAAAACTCTCTAATATCTCATTCTTCCTTACCCTTTTATGTTATTTGGTGTTAACATTAGATTTAGCTTCCTGAGCAGGAGAAAGGTCATTGAGTTATTTTAAACAAGGTTTCTTGGTTTGTAAGGTCCCATGACAAATACCATTGTAAAAGTTCATAATCCATTTCAAGAAGTGTTGAAGATATTAACATCAATAAATTGATAATTTGTTGGCAACAACCTGAAGGCATGGTCCCTTGGAAGTAAACAGTAGAGTCAAGTGGCCTGGTGTGATGATTAATCTTAGTTGTCAATTATGAGGCATGCTCCTGGGTGGCCTTGGGAAGGTATTTACTGGAAAGAATAAGTGAAGTGAGAGTATCTTCCAGAGAGTGAAAACCTCCTTCCCATATATGATGAAGTCTGAGAGAAATGCCCTGATTCACTTCTGCTTGCCTGCACTATCTGACAGAAAATGCATCACTGTCAATGCTGCTGCCCCTCCCCTGACCTCAGAACTCAGTCTGTTTAGTCTTTCAACATCAACTGAATAGCAAAGTCTCCAGGAATCTTCCTGGTCTTTAGCATCAGACTGGGAATGCAGAGGGATCAAACCTCATGTACTGAGCAGCTATTGAGTTATAATTTTCTCTAACATGTAGACGATGATTGTTAGAGTACCCTGAACAATCTAATAATTCACTCTAATTTTCTCTCTGTGTTTCTCTCTGTGCATCCCTGTCTCTCTGTCTCTGACTCTCTGTCACTATCTCTGCTTCTCTGTCTCTCTGTATCTGTCTCTGTCTCTCTGTCTGTGTCTCTCTCTCTCTCTCTCTCTCTCTCTCTCTCTCTCTCTCTCTCTCTCGCCCCCTCTCTCTCTGTACGTGTGTGTGTGTGTGTGTGTATGTGTGTGTGTGTGTGTATGTGTGTGTGTGTGTGTACATTCCTCCATTCTAATGATACATTTCTACTACAGAACCCTAACAAATCAACTGTTTTTGGGAAAAGCAACTAAAAATCCCCATCTATACTCTAGCCGTCTACCAGGAAAGGGTCTTTTCCCTTGATTGTTAGCTAGAGAAAAAAAAACTTTAGATCAATGCTTCCACCCACAGGAATGATTTTATTCCATTTCTGAGAGTTCTGTATACATTTAAGAAGAGATAGAACGCAAGCTTGGTATTATTTTTGAACCTCACACTATGGCAGATGGCTCTATGAGCAACAACAACAGTGAAAACATTCTGTTACAGGCGATTCTGTCACCCCATAGTGAATCTTTGTGTCCATAACTATCTGTTTAAAAAAAAGAAAAAAAAAACAGAAAAAGAAAAGGAAGTTCTTTGATGAGGTTTGAGAGATTGACTGATTTATATCCTACGACAATAAGCCTAGGAGTGGGTAAAATATTATTGCCCTTAATATGGAAGTGCTTCTCCACTGGGGCATTTGCCCTGCTTAGTCACATTTCCTTGTTCTTGATAATGGTGCCATAGCTGGGTGTTATCATGTGAGGTAGGTCTTAAATCCAACATCTTGCCAGGCCAGTTGATCTGGAAGTGTTCACAACTGAATAAGATTGTTTCTTGTAGGGTACATAGCACCTTGCAGCACTGATCGGCATGATGAAGTTCTTGTGTCACTACTAGCATTTTTAATGTTGTAGGATTTGAGAATTATGATGTAATCAACTATAGGTTTTTACCAGCAAGTTCTGGGTGGTGACCAGTATTTTCTAGACAGTTGCACACATAAACTCATATTTACTGTGACAACATGCACACAATCTGTGTAAGCTCAGGAATACAAATTGCTAGCATGAAGGAAGAAGGTGTTCATGAAATCCCAGCCCAAGTTAAAAAGCTATTGACAATAAGCCAGTGTATGGAGACAAAGAAAAATAGTAAATTGTGCATCTGGGCAATAAAGGTTTTATGTTTATAAATCATCTGTTATTTCAGGACATGTAAAATGGAAGAAAACACAGAAACTGAGAAGCCTGCAATTGACCATGTAGAAGAGTCTTGGGAACTAAAACTGATAAATAATCTCTGCAACTAAATATTTCTCAGCATGAATTATGCAGAACAGTGTTCATGGTACATGGCCAAACTGATGGGAAACTTATTACTTCTCAGGCTTTGGACATTATCTCTTGCTTATTAGAATATAACTGCCTGGAATAGTTTTTGGCTGAAGTAGACCCAACTCCCATCCTTAGCAACTTAACCGAAAGGCAGACTTGGTTGACTTTTAATAACTGCCTGAGCGACTCAGATTTCTGAGAATTGAGAGCTAGATGTCCACTTGCCTAGCATCCACTTTCATAGGTATACACAGTGCCTTTGAGATTATTAGAGAAACACTAAACTTAAACCTAAACACTAATGGTTAAGATTATTAGATATCAGCTCTCCATAGCCTCTGATATTGATTATTGGCTTCCTATCTAAAAATGAATGGGGTTAACCATTTTATCCTGGTGATTAAAAAGAAACATAAATAGCTTTCTAAAGAGAACAAAGGTTCTAAGAAGAAAAATGCTAAACTGAGATTGCAACTGTAATGTTGAAATTAACAGAGTGCCTGGCCCAATTATTGTAGCACCCTTCTCCACAGAAATGTGGACAGGTATCCTGTGGTGACTCCCAGGTGCCTAGATTTCTCACTCTTGTCAGTGTTTCTCTTAGCTACACATCTTGTTTCTTACTACATTCCCTACATCTATCCAAGGAATTTAACCCTGGTTATACTTTCTTACTGTGAAAAACCCTTGTTCAAAGGGTGAAAGGAAAGAACTCTGACTCTTCAGAGCTACAGCCAAGTTTTTGTTTTTCCGTCCATGGCATTAAACACTCTTCTAATAAACCTCATAACCACTAATAATTCATCTCAATGCCCCTCTGGATTATACACTCACAGCTTTCTAGAACCTTTTTCACAAGTTAACACAACAAGACAAATTTTGCAAATAATAGATGGAAGGTGGATTCCAACCATATCCTAGCTAATGAATTTTCTGATATAACCTAAAACAAATATTAGGACTTTCATTCACAGTTACTTCATTAGCTTTTTCATGAGTAAGTAAGTACCAATATGGCACTTTCTGAGTCTTTCCTAAATACAGAATCAATAAAAGTATAGCAATAAAACAAGACATATATTTATTTGTCATGAATCCCCACAAAAGAACAGAACAAAAAATTTACACATTTCTACAGAGAAACATCCAGTGAAGAGGTTTCTCATCATTTATTCCTAGAATAGAACTGCTCATGTTCCCACTTAAGTCTCGAAATTTTTTTTCTATTTTAATGTGTTACCACTTTAACAAACAACTGAAGTTAGAGTAGAGTTAATTGTGTATTGATAGCACAATCAACTGTGGACAGGGTAGAGATTGTTAAATGACAAGAAAACTAGTAAGAGACAAGTATGCACAAATTGATAGAAAAAAAGCTATATAAGAGAAATGTTTCAGTATTGGTTTTAGAATGATTTGAACTGGAGAGCTGGGCTGGGGGAGACCTGACATTTAATCTACAAAAAAATGGACCAAAGTTTAGCTGGACTTTCACTGCACTGTGACTTCTTTTCCTTCCAATCTTCTCCACTTTTTTCTACCCTTCAACCCTTAACACTAAATAGGAGTAAAAAAAAAAAAAAAAAGAAAAAAAGAAAAGAAAAAAACATGGCAAAAAGGGGACACCTAATCATTAGACTATGTCTTGCTCATTAGGAGCATGGAGTTCCTTGGGGAAAAGTTTGATCTTTTTCATAATAATATTTAATTTCTTCCCATTGTTTCTTCTTTGCATACAACTAAATAACAAACTGTGATCAAGCATGACCAACAAGAACCAATCAACATTCCACAAACCACCCTATCTCAAAAGTCCCTAGCATTTATATATCTTCTGAAATGTCTACAGAGTATCAAATGTCACACAAGGGCAAAAACTGTCTGCAGCTGGCAGTCTTAACTCTGCTAAAGCACAAGGCAAATCAGAGCTGCCGTGAATATTCTAAAACAGGCCCATATCTCACACCTGGGATTAAAATGAAAGCATATTATTATAATATTTCTGTGGTGGGGTTGGGACATCCTTGTGGAAACATGGTTGGGGGTAATCTGGGGGCGGTGTGGAGAGGAGGTATGGGATGTGGAACTCTTGAGGGGTAGACTGGAAGGGGAATAAAATCTGGAGTGTGAAAATAAATTAAAATTAATTAATTAATTAAAATATTAAAAAGAAATCAAAATGTCAAAACTGTCACTACACAAGGATGGTCTTACAAATGATATGACTCAAGTGTTGCATCGTTGTGAGGTGTCAATACAGAAAGTCCTAGTACTAGGTTTAATGAGAGATTCTGACTTGACCAAATAAGACAGAATGTGATAGAGCAGGACACAGTCTAGAAGTGATCATTTGGTCCAGGCCTCTAAACATCCTTCAGGCAGATGCTGTCACCTTATCTATACAATAGGAGCCATTTCCACACTGCCACATGGAAATACAAATTATAAAAGGGAGAGAATTCATAGTTAGTGGGATAGATCTCTGATTTTTGAAAACGTATATTTTATACTTTTCAAAATTGATGTTTTCACAGCAACATAGGGTATGGGTGAAATTGGAAAACATAACATGTATACTATATACCCATGTCTGCACACACACACATACACAATTACCTCTTGAATCTCATCAAACATTATATTCTCACTGAGGTGAACTGCAATATAATGATATGCAAAATGCAGGATATTTGAATTAAATTAAATAATACTAATTTTGGAAGTATCATATGATCAAGAAACATAGGGTCAAAGCCAAATTTCATGTCTAGCAATGATAACCTTGGGGGCAATGGTGAACATGTTTCAGCTACTCTTTCTCCTGTGTTGTATTAGGTAATTTATTGCAGCTTACAGTTCAAGAGTATAGTCCCATTTTTGTGGACTAGTGACATTACATCAGCATTGTGAAGGAATAAAGAAATGAATTCAATTCACTTTATACTTTATTTTTATTTAATGGATGAAAACATACAGTGGTGCTGCCCAGATGTCTTAATTGGTTTTTATTGCTGTAAAAAAGATATCAAGACTAAGGTACCTCATGAAAGAGAACATTTGATTTGGAAATTCACAGTTCCAAGGGATTAGAGAACATGAGCATCATCGTGGTGTGGAATTTGACAGCAAGTAGGCAAATGTAATGTTGGAACAGTAGTTGAAAGGTGACCTCTGCTTCACAGGCAGGATGGAGAGAGAAGGGGATGGAGGAGAGTAAAGGAGATGGAGGAGAGAGAAGGATGGTGGAGAGAGAGAGAGAGAAGAAGAAGAAGAAGAAGAAGAAGAAGAAGAAGAAGAAGAAGAAGAAGAAGAAGAAGAAGAAGAAGAAGAAGAGAGAGAGAGAGAGAGAGAGAGAACGAACTGAGAATTCTGTGTGCCTTTAAAATATCCAGTGACATACCTCCAATAAGGTCAAATTTCTTAATCCATTCCAAACAGATCCATTAACTGATCAACTGGTGATCAAGTATTCAAATCTATGAAATATATGAGCCTATGGGGGTGCATTTTTATTCAAACCACCTCACCACATTTAGGATGGGTCTTCTCACCCTAGTAATTCCAGTTTAGCAACTGTGTAAAGCTAGGTCCAAAGGTAGTTCTCTTCAGTTATTCTATATCCTTTCGAGTTGTTAATTACCATCAGTCAGTACAGTTGTCCAATAGTAATTCTGTCACCAAAATTCACATTGAAAACTGTGAGAGTCTGAGGGGTGAAAAATGTGATAGAGTCTGAGGGGAGAAGATTAAAACAAGGCGGTTCCTCAAATCTTAGGTTAAGTATTCTTGGAACATTAGTATCAAATCCATTTCATATGAGTGGATATATTAACTGCTATTCATTATTCATCTAATTTTAAACTATGTCTCCATCTCGCTGTTCACTCCAACCTCAGACTGGGTTGTCTAACTTTTCTATAAGGCATTGATTACTCAGAGAATGTTGAGTCACTCCAGTGGAGACCTTGATATTAGAAAATCCCTTTGTGTGTATCTCTAGATTGTCCCCCATATTAATAGCACTTCTCTCCTTTGTGAATAGAAACTATGCCCCGTCTTTAACCTACCTGGACAGAATCAGGATTAGGTAATTGCAGGGAATACATAATATTTGTAGAGAAAAATGAATCCTTTTGCCATATCTCTTTTATTAAAATGGGATTATCAAACCTCAATTCTTTCTCTGTAGGTGACCTCTGATTCAGGTGGATATTCGGAGACCTAAAAAGTTTAAATATTAAGCTGTTCATTTTTAATCTTTCCTCTTTGTTTAGAGGTCATATTAGTGATTGAGAAAAGGACAAAGGAGTAAGGTACGAGTAATTTCTTAGAAAAATCTCTTCTCTTTATACTAACATTGTTCATCTCTCCTAATATCAGATTGTTGGAAATGTACTTATTTGGACACTGGCAACTTTAAAGTTCTCATTTTTTCCTCTCCTTGTCATTCATATTCTGTAAGAATGTTGCTTTTGGTGGGTTCTTTCTGTAGGGAGCCATTCTGAGCTATACAGTCCCAAAGGATGTGGGGAGTGGGTGTGGCGACAGTCCCAAGATGGCGCCCGGGACTGCAGCTAAGTCTCATGACTAGCACCTGACTTCCTCACACACCTGTCCATTGTGAGAGCTGTGCAGGCGCACCATGACGCAAGATCAGGCCATGTGACGTGGACCTATGAACTGAGACTACGCAGTCTGGACTGAGGAGGTGGAGTTGAGGGAGGATATAAGGGAGTGTGCTTGGGGGGGGAGGAGGAAGAAAGGGAGAAGAAAAGAAAAGAGAGATTGCTGCTTGCATGTAGAAAGAAAGGTTGCTGAATAAACTGCTTTGAGAAGAATGTTGTGGTGTCGCTCCTTTCTGCGGGACAGAGACAGAGACGACATCTTTCTCTTGTCCTTAAGCTTCCAGGAGGTCAACTTGCTCTGTCAGGACTTGAAAAAGAACACACTATACTTCTAGAATAAGATGGGCCCTCTTCTGTCTGAGGACATTCAAAGTAATGAGATGCTTGGAACCTTCCCTTCTTTTGCTCTTACTGGGTCATGAGCATAGTTAGGAAATCAGACAAAACATAAAGACATATCTTAGATAATTTGCTAGATGCAAATTATCACACATATATATGATAACTTTGGCATTTTTTTAGGGGATGCTTGGAACCACCTAAACACAAAAGAGAAATACTTAACAGCCTAACTAGTGTTGGTGCAATGACTACGGTTAATATTGCTTGCAAATATCAACAGTTGATTTATGATCTAAGCACACACATGACCCAGAAATGGTCTTCTACATAGCTGTAAACCCAACTTTATGTAGCATTCTTTAAGATAAGGGGATTGTTAGTTTCCCCGTTTGCCTGCCTGGATAGTGAGAGATGCTGCCTCAAAGGAATAAAGGAGTGTGATAGCATAAGATATGTGATGTATTCTTCTGTCCTCTGAGTATACATTCACACACACACACACACACACACACACACACACACACACACAAACACACACACACAAAATCACATTTAATGTAAATACTACTCTGCTTTGGCAGGAATTTCTCTTAGTGTTAGGGATCTGCCTATGTGAATGTCTGATTCCTGAAACCACCCAAAATATCAATTATATAATCATTAAATCAATAAAGTTACAAAAATTCTAACTTTCTTTGATAAGCTGGCAAAAGAGAAGAGGGTGTAGAAATGGGCTTTCATCAATATCAGTTTGTTCCACTCTCTTTTTCTTTTTTTTTTTTAACTTTACCTTTTTTTTTTTTTTTTTTTATTAACTTGAGTATTTCTTATATACATTTAGTGTTATTCCTTTCCGGTTTCGGGCAAACATCCCTCCCCCCTCCCCTTCCTTATGGGTGTTCCCCTCCCCACCCCTCCCCATTGCCGCCCTCCCCCCAACAGTCTAGTTCACTGGGGGTTCAGTCTTAGGACCCAGGGCTTCCCCTTCCACTGGTGCTCTTACTAGGATATTCATTGCTACCTATGAGGTCAGAGTCCAGGGTCAGTCCATGTATAGTCTTTAGGTAGTGGCTTAGTCCTGGAAGCTCTGGTTGCTTGGCATTGTTGTACATATGGGGTCTCAAGCCCTTCAAGCTCTTCAGTTCTTTCTCTGATTCCTTCAAGGGGTCCTATTCTCAGTTCAGTGGTTTGCTGCTGGCATTCGCCTCTGTATTTGCTGTATTCTGGCTGTGTCTCTCAGGAGTGATCTACACTTCTGCACTTCTTTGCTTCATCCATCTTGTCTAATTGGGTGCCTGTATATATATGGGCCACATGTGGGGCAGGCTCTGAATGGGTGTCCCTTCAGTCTCTGTTTTAATCTTTGCCTCTCTCTTCCCTGCCAAGGGTATTCTTGTTCCCCTTTTAAAGAAGGAGTGAACCATTCACATTTTGGTCATCCGTCTTGAGTTTCATTTGTTCTAGGCATCTAGGGTAATTCAAGCATTTGGGCTAATAGCCACTTATCAATGAGTGCATACCATGTATGTCTTTCTGTGATTGGGTTAGCTCACTCAGGATGATATTTTCCAGTTCCAACCATTTGCCTATGAATTTCATAAAGTCATTGTTTTTGATAGGTGAGTAATATTCCATTGTGTAGATGTCCCACATTTTCGTATCCATTCCTCTTTTGAAGGGCATCTGGGTTCTTTCCAGCTTCTGGCTACTATAAATAAGGCTGCGATGAACATAGTGGAGCACGTCTCTTTTTGATATGTTGGGGCATCTTTTGGGTATATGCCCAAGAGAGGTATAGCTGGATCCTCAGGCAGTTCAATGTCCAATTTTCTGAGGAACCTCCAGACTGATTTCCAGAATGGTTGTACGAGTCTGCAACCCCACCAACAATGGAGGAGTGTTCCTCTTTCTCTGCATCCTCGCCAGCATTTGCTGTCACCTGAGTGTTTGATCTTAGCCATTCTCACTGGTGTGAGGTGAAATGTCAGGATTGTTTTGATTTGCATTTCCCTGATGACTAAAGATGTTGAACATTTCTTTAGGTGTTTCTCAGCCATTCGGCATTCCTCAGCTGTGAATTCTTTGTTTAGCTCTGAACCCCATTTTTAATAGGGTTATTTGTCTCCCTGCGGTCTAACTTTTTGAGTTCTTTGTATATTTTGGATATAAGGCCTCTATCTGTTGTAGGATTGGTAAAGATCTTTTCCCAATCTGTTGGTTGCCGTTTTGTCCTAACCACAGTGTCCTTTGCCTTACAGAAGCTTTGTAGTTTTATGAGATCCCATTTGTTTTCTGATTGGTAATCTTCTCTGTCATTCTGATTGTACTTGAAATGGCCATGGTAACAAATCTTTGCACATGTCTGTGAGAGAGTTTGAGATTAGGTTGAGAATTGGGAAGGCATAACTTAAATTTAGTTACCACCATAACTGCACTAATAAAAAGGATAAAGTGTTTTGAAAACCAGCATTCATTTCTCCCTCTTTCTTCACTCCCAGTGTTATGTGACCAGCTAGCTCACATTCCTGCCACCATGGCATTACTTCCATGATTGATCCTGAAACCATGAGACAAAAACAACTTTTTCTTCCTTAAAATGCTTTTCTCAGATATTTTTCTGTAAAGCTGTTTTATTTGCACTATTTTCTGTTTATGAGTGTTTTGCCTGAATATATGTATGTGCACCATGTTTGTGGCTGGTGCCTTTGGAGATCAGAAGAGGGTACCATATCTCTGTGTACTAGAGTTACCACTGAGTGTGTACCACTTTCAGTTCTCTGAAAGAGTAGCAAGTGCTCTTTGCTGGGCGATTATTCCAGTCCATTTTGTCAGGCATTCCTTCAAAGCAGGAAGACAAGTAGCTAATGTTAATTCACACACATATAATGCTAGTTATAAGAATTGTCCCAGTTTTGGTAAAAGAGTGCAAAAAAGGTGATTATTGATAATATCTGATAACAAACTGTGCTTTTTTAAGGTGATTATAAATGTTACATCTAAGTTATAGCACTATTTTCTAGCCTGTCTTCTTGGAAAAAATGTTTAAAGAAATATGCATTTCAAAAAAGACCAGGAAATAGTGCGACTCTAAGTTTTCTAGTAGGAAAACAACAATGTACTATTCAGAACATTTATATGTTGCTTTTCCAAAAACTGAGTGCTACTTTATAACTATCACTCTAAAATTTTTGTGGAGTAAATGCAAGTTCCTCTAATCAACCAGGAATGACATTTGGAATCTGTTGGCTATCAGACCCAAGCTGGGATGCAGAACATTTCACTTGTTAATGATGCAACATCAATGTTAAGTTCGAAGTCAACCACTTAATAGCCGTATGGACTTGAACACTGTCTTCAGGCTCCCTAAAGTTACTTCTTCACCTACAGAATAAACTTAACATGTTAACCACAATGTTTTGAAGCATTTTTAGCTTCCTACCTTATATTGTCATAAAATATTTGATGTCTGAATATTGGCTGTTTGCTTCAAACACTAGGAATTTTTTGTGTTTTATTGGGATTGCACAAAATTTTAATGAAAAGAAAAATAAATGTTAAAAAGAGAAAACACACATGTAGGGGATTAAAGATGTAACTGTGTATTTACATTTCAGGCTTTGGGAATTGTTGTTATTTATGTTTATGATGCTTGTGTGTCTATGTAACATATGTATGCAATGTCTTCACAGGACGGAGTAGAGCGGACGAGTTTCATTAACTGGAGTTATGATAGATGTTAGAATTCATGTGGGTTCTGCAAATTGAATCCAGCTCCTCTTAATAATAGCTTGTGTGTTTAATGATGAACAAATTTTCCAGAACCAGGATTTTGGAGTTTAGAGGAAGGCCATGGTAATTAGGCTAGAGGAGAGAGAAAAAAACAAGTCTGTGGGAGACAATTTGTGTTGGCAGTGATAAGTGCCACACTGCTGTCAGTTAAGGAAAACTGTCACATGCATTTCTCCAGGTATCCTTCAGCAAGAGTAGAGGTCCATATGCACCAATGGAATGTCTGTTACATGAAAAGGTGAGATGGAGAAAAGAGAGATATAGACTGGTAGAAAAAACAGCTCTTTTGAGATGCTAGTGTGATGAACATTTATACTTAAATATTATTTAGTACTTTGTGTTTGTGTTTGTATAATTCTAGGCATATGAATGCATTTACTTGTGCTTGTTTATGTGTGAAGGTGTGAGTATATTTAAAGATATTTAGGGGTGTGTGTGAGTGTGAGTGAATTAGTGTGTGTGTGTGTGTTGTGTGTGTGTGTGTGTGTGTGTGTATGCACACGCCTGCATATGCTTCTATGTGGGGGCCAGAAGTCAAGCTTAGGTATCACTACTCAGGCACCATTCACTATCTGCATTTCATCTATCTATCTATCTATCTATCTATCTATCTATCTATCTATCTATCCATCTATCCATCTATATGTATTTTTATTTTTATTATTTTGAGTCAAGCCCTTTTACTGGGCTGGAATTTGCCTAGTAAGCTGCCTTGGACATTTACAAAGTTCCAGGAGTCTATTTCATTCCAGGTCCTAAGAGCCTCAGTTACAGATGCATTTCATTACACTCGGCTTTTCTTTTCTTTTCGTTTCCTCATGTGGATAAAGCAAGTTTTTGTTTTTGTTATTGTTGTTGTTGTTGTTGTTGTTGTTGTTGTTGTTTTTGTCAGTTGATCTCAGCCGAC
The DNA here is from genome assembly GCF_011064425.1 of Rattus rattus. Taxonomy (NCBI): domain Eukaryota; kingdom Metazoa; phylum Chordata; class Mammalia; order Rodentia; family Muridae; genus Rattus; species Rattus rattus. The sequence continues at coordinate 78,220,731 of NC_046163.1, forward strand.
TCTATCTTCTCTGTCACATTGTGTTCTCTGCATGTTGGTAAGAACCAACCAGTTGCATTATCTTCTATGCATCATATTCTGTATCTTTAAATTTGACAAATGGAATATAAATTAAATGCAAGAACATGTTTATGGAAAACTTAAGAGGAATAAGATGTGTAACACAAAGACAAACAAGAAAAAAGATTGACATATGCATGATTGCTAACTATTCATAAGTATTTGCAGAAGAGTCGTCATAAAGAAGCAGATTACTTTGCTTTGAGATCAGAGGTTAAATCTGCTAGCCCTAGAATTATTCTTGGGTATGGTGCAGAAAAGTGATATTGTTAAGGAAATATCTCTGAGGTCATATTTCCACACTTAAGAAGCTAAGCAAAGTGGGGTGATTAAGCATCTACAATGCTGTGGAAGTAAAGATACACATCATTGATGCTGGTATCCACTATGCTATTTGACACCAAAGACCTTGTCCAACCATGTGTTCTCTGATATTTCAGCCTGCCTTTTGTATAAACACAGATATCTGGTAGAGGAAAGGAAAATCTTCTATTCACATTTAAAGGACAATTGAAAGACTGTGCTTAAAATTTAATTTATTTTAAAATTGAAGATGAAAGATGAGTAGATAGGCAATCAATGCCAAAGTCTTTATATACCTGATCTTTGAGCTGCTAAATGAGCTGGGAAATCTCAACTTAAAAGATTAGGTACATGGCCTTTCTTGAGACATATAGCTATGCCATCTCAAAAACTCATGCCAACATACCAGCTTGCCACGTTTGGCTTTGTCCCAGAATTTTCTTAGTTGACAGTTTTCCTAATTGTTATAGAGGGTTTTATAAACATATGGCAGGAGATGCTCTCATTCGATCATAACTTTGTTGGCATATGGCAGCAAGTATCCTCCTTTCAGTAACACCCTGACCAGACAATTTGAGAAAGTAATTGAAATCTGAGTACACCAGAGCACAGAAAACCTGAAAATAGTTTAACACCGGCCTTCACTGATCTGAGCCTATTACATCCTGACTCCAAATCACAAGGAGTTCATATCTTCTATGTGGTCTCTTATTTCTCTGCAATCAGGGAAGGAGAGAAGAAAGGGTCCATTATTCCTTCAAATATCAATTTCAACATGTAATGTTAAAAAGAATATCTTTAGAGTTCTTCAAGACTATCTTTCTCTCAGTGGTAGAGTGCTTGCCTAGCAAGGCCCTGGGTTCAGTTCTCAGCTCCTGAAAAAAAAAATAACAGAAAAAAGGAAAAAGCCTCCTACCTTTCATGCAATTCATTACTTAAAATCACAGATATGTGGCCAATACCGTTCTCACCACACTCACTGGAATGATGATAATGGTGCTGGTGTCAATAAAAAAAAAAATCCTTCAGTTTGCCATCCTAAAGCTCTTAATATGGTAGAAATATTGCGAGCAAATACCTTTTGATTTTCACCAAACATAAGATGATGGAGAAAAAGATGTGAGCTGGTTTTCCCACCCTTGGTGATGTTGACTTGGAGGTGAGATAAGCATTGTGTAGTGGTCTCCTTGGTACTGTAAAACATTACTCTCAATATATCTCTGAACTAGGTAATCACTTGATGCAAGCAGCAAGTCCCCAACTGTGACAGGCAAGGATGACTTCATGGAAGGCAAACATTAATTTCTTGAGAAGTCTCCATGTTGTCTTTTATGACAGTTTGAGTAACTTATATTTTCTATCAGCATGATACACTTTTCCTTTCTATCCACATCTCTACCAGCATTTATTATTTATGTTCTTGATGACAAACATTCAGACTGGAGTGAGACAGAATCTCAATGCAATTTTGATTTGCATTTTTTTAATTGCTGGTGAAGTTGAACATTTTATTCATGTGTCTATACACCTTTGGAGAAATGTCTATTTACTTGCCCAATGACTGATTTTGCTATTTGAGCTTCTGTGTGAAGAGCTGTACAATATGTGAATATTCACATGTCAACCTCTTAAAGAAATATTTGCACAATATTGATTGTAGCATTATACAAAATAAGACAATTCTAGAACAAATATCATTATCGAAAATTTAGGAAGTGATAACTATGTGATATACATAAGGGGTAGAATTTTTCTGAGGAATAAAAATGAATGAACTGATGTCATTTCAGGAAAAAAATTATATAATTGGAGACAGTCACATTAAATGAATTTAGTTAGTTTCAGAAAAACCAGCATCTTTCATTTGTGGTCTCTAGATATATAAAGACACATATGCATAGATGACATAAAACTAAATTAAAAATTAGTACACAGGCAAAATGGCTAAATGGAATGGATAAAGGGAAAGGGAGAGTAAGGAGGAATGGGGAATGGGAGTATACACTCAACTTAAAAACTAAAATGCATGAAAATTTAAAAAGCAAATTTATTTAACAAATGTTTCTAAATATTATCTTGCACTTTCTAGCATAATGCCATTTCTAGGTGAAAATAATAGCTCTATTTCTACTATTCCTACAGAGTTAAATTTCTATGAAAAGAAAAATACAATATTGAAACTGTGTCAGTTTCTGATTTTGTGAACATGGGGCAAACTACATGTGAGAGGCATGCTCTTAATGGCTGTTGCTTTGTATAGAATCAACTCACCATAAACTTTAGTTTAGCCTTGGGTTCTAATCTGGGGTATGAATTGAATAGTATATTAAAGTAAACTTTCATTGGT